>NW_016808026.1:4093780-4109332 GCF_001698545.2 Rhinopithecus bieti
TTTTTTTTTTTTTTTTTTGTCAAGAAGCGTCATTGGTAAGTGCTGAGGAAGTATTACAGATATGATAGCACCAAATTGAGAATTTCTCTGTTGGGCAATCATAAGGCTGGAAAAATATTTAAAATATACAAAAGGATTAACTTTCTTATTCTATGATATGATATTATTTAATGATATCTCCTATACTAGCTAAAATATCTTGCAATGATTAATATTATATAGTGTAAAACTCTGGTATAGCTGGTCTGAACTGTGTTACTTTTGGTTTAACTACACCTCTTTATTTTTCTTATCTCATTTCAACAAAATAATCAATTAACTTATTACATAATTGCAAAGTAGTTTGTAAGAAGTAATTGCTATATATGCTGAGTTCCCAAACTATTGTTCATCTTACTAAGGGTATCAAGATGCTTATTTAGAAAGTAGAATGTCTGGGACTTAAGGGACTAAAAAATGTATTCAGAACCAAGCTTAGCACACTTTCACTATTGATGTTGGGGGAGGATGCAAACCTCTAAATATGCTAGCAATGTCTTACACAAGAACGCAGGGTAAATTCGTGGACAGAACAAAATGATCTCTAGGGACTTGCTCTTAACTTTCCTGACCATAAGATCATACTCCTCTCTCATAGATAAGAAACCTTAAGCCCCAAACCAATGAAACATAGCTTAGAGAGTGGCCCCATAGGACTTACCTCCTGTTAACATGAGGGCACATTTGCACATACAGTTGTCATTATCAGCATCTTTAGTGCTGAAATCAGCACCGTGTAAGATCAGGCTGCTCTGTTTTCCTGCTGTCCCAGTGTGACCTTTTAAATACAACCTGAAGTCAAAAAGTAAAAAAAGGAAGATAAGCCATTCGACAGAATAACAGAACCCAGAAGACCAACTTGTTGAATGTTTGCTTTTTCATCATTTTTTTCTTTCTTTGAACTCAGCCCTTCCAACAAACCTTTAGAAGATGCAAGCTATCTGGACCAAAAGAACAAAGGAAGGAAAAAGTTTATGTCATTATGCATGCTCAAACTCATATGGTTCTCTGATAATGCAGGATCCAGAAAACATAAAAACCTCGGTTTATTTTTTAATACAAGTATTAACCTCTAAACCTAAATGCTTTTTACAATGTCAATTCAGCATGTCACTCCCTTAATCCATTAATATATAATATTGCAGATGTGCTAAACGTTATTAATAGCAATACAAGGAGTAAGTGTCATTGATTGAGGACTTGCTCTGTGCCAGGCACTATGCTAAATAATTTCCAGTGGTTATTTGGTTAAATTTTTATATTAAATCTGTGATCCCGATATTAACATCCCCAAATTGTACACCAAGGTTTAGGGAAGCTATGTAAGCTGGAATTTAGCTTGTATGAGTCTAAAACTCAAGCTTTGAATCATTATGCATTCCCTGAACAAATGTTTGCTGAGCACAAACTATATACCCGTTATTGATCTAGGCACTTAAGACATATAAGAAAACAAAACAAAAAGGCATGCTTTTGAGGGACTTGTATTCTAGAGGTATCCCTAAAATTAAATTCAAAATCCCATCTGTTTAATATGGTATTCTTCGAAGAACCTATCTTACTATCTAGAAACATTTCTTACATAAAACTTGCGTTAACCTAGATCAGTGGCCCTCTAATGGTAGTGCATATAACAAATCATCTGACCTTTTGTTTAAAAGGCCTGTTTACTAATCCCAAGAATATTTGTTTTCAACTAGCATCTCAGATTTCTCTTTGCAGACTGTCCAAAGAGAGCATTTTGTCAAGTATTGTCCTAGAATCCAAGAACTAGTGGACAAATCACAATAGTTGCCAAATGTATTGCCTTGTCTGATGTCTGCTCATTTCCTACTGATCGTGCATGCTGCTTTCATATCCTTCTGGGCAATGTAGTGCTTAGAACTAATGTAAACTTGCTCAAGTCCTTCAGTGGCTCCACAGGGCTTAGAGTAGCTAAATTGAAGTTGTTGTATTGACAGCTTGATGCCCAAGGTGTTCTCTGGCTAAGACTCTAGCCCCTCTCTCTCTAACTCTACCTAACACTGCTCCTGCATACCACCACAATGCTTTCATCAGAATCATGTAGTAATATTCCCTTCAAATTCATATAGGTCATCACCTGCATGCCTGGATCTTATTTATGAATATTATCCACCCACAGTATAGTTAATGGGTGATTCATATCTCTGTATGAATGAGACACTTGTAAAACCTAGGCTGGCTCTGAGCAAAACATTACACTACTATGAAATAGAATAATAAAGATCAATTAATATTTGGAGATATATTTCAACTTGTGTTTGCATCTAGGTATATGTATATATCCTATTGTTTGTGGTATTTGATATTATTTTTAGCAAAAAACAATATTATTGGATGTTTGTGCAATATTTTACAAATAATCTGCAGAGATTTTGAGCCACAGCAAAGTATACAAGTAAACCTCAGTCAGCTTTTGTTGGTTCCAATAATTAATGGAACTTTTGTTTCACAGTAGTAAAAATAATTTTCTAATGTTGAATTATCACACAAAAGCTTGTATTTTAAAACTCTGAGAGGCAGGCTACAAGTCATCGGTGATGCAAAATTGTAGAATTTTTTAAAGTGCCAATTCACATTTGAGGCTGCAGCCAGCCCAAATGGAGGTGGGTTTCACCAGGGAAAGTAAGCTGACAGATCACTAAAGGGAGTTTTGGGACATGTTACCTGGATGAATTCACCACCTTCCAGAGCTAGTGAGAACTTTCAATTTGATCACTCTTTTGGAGGTCCTCAGCCTCCCAAAGACAGACACACATTGGCAAAACAAACAGAGACTTTTGTCAGGCCTCCATTTGCAGTCAAAGTAGGAATATGGCGGGGACCCAATCTCATGGTCTTCTTAGAGAGAATTTCACACAGAAAGCCAAATTATAATCAGAAAGTTCCTTATTTGGTGAGGACAGAATCAGAATTGAGAGAATAAGAGAATGATTCCAAAATTAAGTAGCTATGTCTTTCCTAGCCTGAAATCTGCTCTACTGGGACCGGGAGAGTTTAGCCCATAAGCGCTCTTGAATGAGTAATGGCAATTTTAACTTTGATTTTTTGTTTCTCTGTGATTTGTAATGGCCTTCCTTCTTATGGTAAGTCAATGCCATTTTCTCTGCAGTAGCTTTAAGTTCACTAATAAAGACAGACTTTCCGTGATGCAATGATTTTCTATAGTGTCTTTTGCAGGGAATTCAGCACAAATGTTTGATTCTAAATAACAGACTGCTGGCTATGTGCTTGAACACATCATTTATACTTTTATCCTTTCACATAAGAGTTACAATCTAAGTCTCATAATTTATAATTATTTATTTGTGTAATCAAGGTAATACAAATGCACAATTATAAATTTCAGAAGAAAAGCAAAAGAAGAAATAAAATCAACCCAAATCTCGTCACTGAGTTTAACTACTCTTGTCATATTACAGATTTTAGTATTTTCCTTGTTTCTCCCCACTAAATATAAAATATTATTTATTTTTAAATATACATGTATCTGAACACATTCTTATAACATTTTGAACACTATAAGTAAAGCTTCTGCTCACAGCCCCATTTCATCTCTCTCTTTAGAGGTATCCTTCAAAAACAATCTCTCCCCATGTGAAAATACAAATAGAAATAGAATTATACTTTACATGTTTCTGTATGAGATGATTTTCAAATATAATTTTATGACCACTTTTACATGCCATTACATTTTTTTCTCTAACATCATTGGGAAGCTATTATGAATGAATATATCATCAGTGGTCACAAGATGAAGGCTGCCTTCAGGTATCTCTCTATATGTGTGCTGGTATAGGTATTAGGATTACAATAAAATCCACATTTCTTTCTTGACCTTTCCCTGTATGAATGTCATCAATGCTATGTTAGGCTCCATGAGTAAAGAGATGTCTTTCCAGATCTATTTAAGACTTGGAGGTCAGTTTCTAGTCTTGGCAGCTCTTCTCTGGATTATCAAAAAAGATTTACAGCTAGTCTCATTGCCTTGAGTTTCACTCCTTCTTCCCCTTCCCCATGAAGTCCATGCAGCTCATTCAAAAACATGTATCTCATCATTCCTCCATCCTGGTTAAAGTCGCTCAGTTGTTCCTCCAAAATTCAAAGATAAAGTTCAAATTCTTTACTGCGGTTTGCAAGGCCTGTGAAGTCTAGTCCTTGTCTACTGTCTACTTCTTCCCATGTGTCAACCACTCCAACCCTCCCATGTCTTGTTATTTTCTGCACATACACATAGTGCTCCAGCCTTACCCACTCACTTATTCCCTCTAAGCAACATTCTTATTTCTCCATACATTTGCAACTACCATCCCCTCTTCCTAGAAGGTACTCTCCAGGTTTGAACAGCTGCTGAATTCCTATCCATCCTTTAAGATTTGTTCCAAGTATAACCTCAAAAAGCATCAAATCAGCATCTTCATGATGACACTTGCTGTATTTTAATTGTCTTTTCACTTATCTGTTTCCCATAATAAACTGTGAGTTCCTTGAGGCATAAACTATGTTTTACTCATCTTTGAATCACCAGAATCTTGAAATCTTGAACAGTCTCTGAGATAGAGAAAGGCCTCAATGTTCGTTGAATAGATGGATGATAGGTGCGCTAAGCAATTAATTTTTGGTAAGCTCAAGGTAGCAAGCAAAAGCAAACTCAAATATAAATAGCTCTACTATCAAAATATACTTGGTTCAAGTTTCAGAAGGGCAGCTTTTACATCTCATTTAGTTAGGTACTCAACATATCTACCTAGGTACCCACTTCATTGCCTATACAACTCAAATTATTAAAAAATATATATATGTAGGTGTGTGTATGTGTGTGTGTGTGTATCACATACATTATATATATATACACACACACATACACTATCTCATATTCTTCTTATTTTTCGAGTTTTTTGTTCTTATTTTCTCAGAGACTCCAGAATATAAAAACATGAGCAAGGCATTATGCAGATAGAGTAAAGGAAAAAAGACTATGTCTTGATTCCTATTATTCCTTACATTTTATTGAATGATTTATTTGTATTGTATGAATAGCCTACTGAGAACAATTTGAAAGCAAATTCAAAATAAAAATATGCTTAAGGTTAATGTTTGAGCTAAAATTATTTTTTAAAAAAGAAATATTCTAATGAGGTGTGAACCTAATTCCTTAAGGTCCTGCCTTGAATAAACATTAAAACATAAAGCAGAAGTGGAGAGGAGTTGCAAGATGTGCAATGTAAACAGTGGCATATATTGGTTGGAATGATGTACAAGTAGAAGAGAGACTGATATTTTGAGGAATAATGAATGTTTCGCTGTTCAAGACTTAGTAGCACTTGTAATTTACATGAAGTAGCATTCATCCCCCATGTTTATATCCTTAGCATGTCACAGAGGAGCGGCTTATGCTCTTCTAAGGAAGAGACACACAGTCTCTTGCACTGTGAGATAAAGATGAAATTTCGTAAAAATCATTTCTTCTAAACACTATTTTAAAAACTTTGCAAATGAGGACAACTGTGCTTCTGTGGAATCCCAGAAGGACTCTGGGAGAAACTATATAGACCAGGATAGGTCCCTTGCACAGTTCAGGGGCTCATTCTTTCTTAGCAGCTCTTTAGCTAGCTCAGCGTCCCAATTTTTGGCCCAAAGCCAACAACCACAGCTAGTTATTTGATACAGGTAAATTAAGGACCAGTCACTCATTAATGCCAAGTATTTCTGTAATTAGATTAGGAAAAAAAAAACTTGTTTGAGTTGAGGCTCAAACAGAACATTTGGATGATTCTTTTTAATACTGGTTCTGGCTAATATCTAAAGTCCTTATGTGTAATTGACTATCTGTGGCTTTCTCTATGAAGCTAATAGTTGTTCCAAATAGACTTTCAGTTTATGAAAGAAAAATCAATATATAGGACGGCTTTGCACCTGACTACGGTGACAGTGAAGTGGAAGTGTGAAACATTAGTGAGACTACATCTCCCAAAATAACAGCCTGGGAATCCTGGTTATCTATTTCTTGAGTTCAGCCAGTGTAGACATGGCTTGTATGAAAGACGATATGTTAGAAGATAAAAACAAAATGTTCCTCCAGTAAAAAGCATTAGGGACAGACATAAGGAAGCTGTAAAAAAAAAAAGAAAAAAAAAAAAACCTCCAAAGAATCTCATTTGATGTGACCAAGAAGGCAGCCACAAAATAGAATTACGGCATTTAGTCTCGTCCATGTATTTTCTCTTAATAAAGAAAAAAATATGAGTCCTTCAGACGAATGACTATAAAGAATGTCACCATTTTTTTTTTTCAATTAGTATATTGTAGGAAAACTGATGTCCATTGAAATTAGTGATGATTCTCTAGTCATCTTTGATAAAACATAGTTACTCCTTGACAATCACTTTTAGAAATTTCAGTAATTATAAAGACTAAATCATCACATTTCTTAATGAATATAGGACAACAGTGAGTTCTATTACAGAAGAACAGGCTTCAAAATATCCCTACGTATCATCCAAGAGATTCTAGAACTTTCTTTTCTTTAAAATGGGCAGCACAATCTTATGAATCCAGTTTATTACTAATTTTGTCTACTTAAGAAACTCACTCTCTTCACATTTTTGCATGTTCACCATACTCAGGGGGCCACGCATCTCTTTCATGATCCAAGGCAGTGGGAGTTGTTTGTATGACAAATTGAAGTTTGGCCTCAACCCTTTAAAACAGTAGACAGACTCTCAGATATCTGAACTTTAAGGTCGTAGGTACTGACAAGCTGAGCAGATTTTTATTTTGGTTCTGAGCTCTCTCCCTGCCACCATATGGAACTAGTTTATCTTTCTCACAATTACTAAGAAATTCAGAATGACCTTCATGGTTCTCTTTCAGAGACTGGTAGCAATGACTCAATCTGACAGAGTTTCCTGACATGGTTATGACTTCTAGTTGCTGCTTTTGGGCTGTCTCTGCCATATTCAACCTCTCCAATCCTACCCCCTTTCCACTGAAAGAACTGGGAACCGTTAGCCAAGAGGGATGTCAGAGCATGTATGTTAGCATTGACTTTTTCACATCCTGGAGATATATTCTACAACTCTATTGTCCACACATGAACAGAATTCTGTACTTATTTGCAATAGCCTATCAGGGAATATGTGAGAAAATGCTAGAAAAATATATGAAGCAAAGTTAACACACCTACGAAAAAGTGAGTGAATATATTAAAGACATTCAGTTGTATGACAATAATCTATATTCCAGAAAAGAAATGTTTGAAAGAAGTTTCCAAAGAAAAGAGTATGTGAGTAGGAAGATTAAAAGAATTGATAATGTAAAGTGTGACTAACCAAGAATTAAGGCTGAGATAAAGACTTATAGATATCTAAAAACATTTTAAAAATATACAGATCAAGCAGATACAGGTAATTTGGTACAAAATACGTTCTAATAAAAGAAATAACCATCTATAAAGCCATTAACTAAAACTTTTCCTTTTTTCCTCCTTCTCCTCCACACACACAAAATGGAGAAATAAATAAGCCATTGGCTTCTGCAAATTAAGGCTGTGTCATGAACACTTGTGTCTGGAGAGACAGCATGTCATCACAGAGTTTGTGGTGTACCTGTCTGGGTTTGTGATCTAGCTCTTATTCTTTCTGATCCTCAGTTGCCTCATTGGTAAAATACCTCTACTAATAGTAATGTCCTGCCAATATTTTGTGAAGATTAAACAAGGTGATACCTGGAAAGCCCTTAAAAAGATTGCTGCATGCAAAGTAAAGTAAGTACTTGACCATTTGCAAAAAACAAAAAAATCAAAGTAATCAAACTTCCCTAAGCAATAACCATAAAATACACAGTAGTTTGATAAGCATGAGTTATGGGAATGACTAAGTCTAAATTACACAAGTATAAACATATATGACCTTGATAGACATATGTAAGTGTTCTGAGAATGATAAAAACAATGAGATAGAGATACAGTTCATGAAGACAGGCATGGAGACAACAAGCCAGAGAAATTAAAGATGAAAAGGATCAATTTTCTCAAACCCATGAGGCCCCATATCCTTTGGAAGTTTTTCTTATTTTATATAGATGAAGAAGAGTACTAAATATGAAGGACAAGAAACCAAAAAGTTGCCTTGCTGATTGACTACGTGGTTAAGGTCTATGTTAATTTGACTCTAGATGGTCTGAATAAATATCCTTCAATTCAAATATTTATCTTTTAATAAATTAAAATTTCAGACTTTTGAGAACCTTTCAATTTTCTTGCCATCATATAATATTTTATCGACTGAATCCAATATATATTTATTTGGTTTTCCTTTCTTTACTCATAATTGATACTGGCAAAAAAAAAAAAAATCCTGGAAAATCATCCATGCCAACCTAATCTTTAATTCTCACGTCAACTTGCTGAAAGCTTTCTTTTTCTCATTAAATCTTCCGTAATTGGTGTCATTTGTTTTAACAGGGAATTGGATCATTGGGAATCACCAGAATTTGTGCATAATAATTTAACCATTATGTTAAGAAGGAAGACATCATCTTATTTGTTTCAGAAGCTACAGATGCCCTGCAGCAGGCATGCTATTTATGTTTGAATATGTGTAATGGAAGATGTACACAAAAGTGTGAAAAAATATGAAAAATGTTTAAGATAGTAATGGTCCTGGGAATCTGTGCTGTGATTAAAGAAAATAAATTTCCAAAGCTACAGACAAACCTCACCCTAAATGATGAAAAATCTTTAGAAAATAGAGTTTCACTTATTCTCTGATCCTAATATGATTGTTTTATATATTAGCTTGTATAACATCTGTATAAATTGTACTCTGGATTTCCATCTAAGTTTTGGATAATATACATTTTTAATGTCTCCCCTTCACTTACAAACATTAATATCTTGTAGAATTTAGATAAAATGAGCTTATCAACCTCCCAGGTCTTCTCAAGCTCTTGACATTAGGAACAGTGTTGTCAGTAACTTTTGTTTCAAAACTCTGGTAAAATACAGTTCTTAGTGTTTTGCAGTGAAGACATGAAGCTTGCATATGCTCAAAACTCATGATAAAATTTTCCTCCAAAGAAAATAGCAAACCCACGTACTGCTATTGTTGTATGCCTTTGGATAGTGCTGACAGAGTGCTCTCTATACATCATATAGTTATATAATATATATAAAAGTATATATAATATATAATATAGAAAAGATATATTATATATATGATGTATAATATATAATATATGTATGTATATATATGAGATCTGTGACAATGAAACATTTCCCAAAGTTCAGAAATAAATGCTCAGTGATTATCTGTTTTTAGTTCAAAATAAAATAGTTATTCTAGTATTCCTTTCCTTTTTTAAGAATACACACACACACACACACACACACACACACACACACACACACACACACAGAAACTGAGTGCCAAAATGAATTACGTGACAGCAAGACCCCTGTTAAAAACACAAACAGTCCCTTAAACATATTTGGATTCCCTTGGAGTCATGTGTGACTGATAGAGTCAGCTTCAAGTGAGTGACTCTCTGGTCTGACCCTCTGGTGGTGCCTAAAAGACCAGGCCAATGGCCATCTCAGAGAGTTTATGGGTTTTGCTTTGTTACCAAAAATTAAGTCAGGACCTTGTAAAACTTGTGATTGAAATTGGTGATTTTTCAGTCTAAACAAATTCTCAGGAGGTAGATTTGTTCTCATTTTTTATTTGTGTTTAAAGAGCAATAAGAAACTTTCTTTCCATCATCCCCTTGGGGCAGATAGAGAGAGGAGAGGGTAAGCAAAATGTTGAAAAGCATTGAGATGCATTGTCTGAGGTTTCTTGCAAAGAGGAAATACTTTCCCTTGTTGTACTTGGACATTGTATTGCTATAAGGTCTGCAAAGAAGCCTCCAGCATGCATTAGCAGATTCTTCTGTTGACCAAAGTCATCAGTGTGCTTATTTGTCTCCACAATCAGTACAAGCTAGAGTCGAAACTCTTCGTCATGGATTCTAGCCCTCTGTTATCTGTAGCACAGTAAAGCCCTGCATACAAGATGTCCTCTAAATACTTGCTGTCCTCTAAATAATGCAGGCTGTCTCTCACCTCGGAGTGTGTGTCCACATTGCTCCTCTGGCTGGGATCTCAAGTCCTTCCCCCTGCTATTAACCCCCACATTTGCCTCATGAGCGCTTACTCATTTCACAAATCTCTAAGGATTTCCTCTATGAAGCTTTCCCAGTCCCATTTAATCTCCTTCAATGAACCCTATCCATTCCCAACTCCAGTAGAATTGACCACTTTTTTTTTTTTTTTTTTTTTAAGTAACCAATGATAGCCTAATTCCAAGGGTTCTTTCCCAGGGACTGTGAGTGTAAAGTTGAGTTACACATAAATTTATACAAAATTTGTGTTTCTTCATTATTCTAGGGAAAAAGTCCTTGGCTCCATCATTTTGTTTTTTTAAATCCATGGTTCCTTGATCAGAAAACAAAACAAAACAATCAAACAGACATGCTAAATCATTTCAGCTAAAACTTTTGAGTCTAGTATTCCATGTTTGTTTCCTTCTCCTAAACTATTAGCCCCACAAGAGAAGGCATGGTGTGTCTGTTTGGTGTAACCAAAGTGTTATTTCTGCATCAGCATCACCTTAGTGCACTTGATGGGACTGAGAGCTCTAGGACCTAACACAGGATAAGAATCTCTTTAGGTGCGACTCAGAAATCTGTACTTTAAACAGGCACCCTGGTTGCCCATATGCACACACAAGAAATAAAACAACTGGCATAGTGCTACGAAAATAATAGTAACATGATAAGTGTATGGTGGTTGGCTGGCTAGATAAAGCAATGAAGACAGACTCTGATTCCAAAAGAACTATAATAACTTTTAAGAGAGTAATTTTAGTAAAGTTATGTAGGTAAAAGCAAAACTGTAGCCAGTTAAAAGAGAAATGAACAACGTGTGCTGTGGGACAATCTTATTAATTTTTAAAATTTACTTACTATCAGCAATATAGAAATTCTTGCATATCATTTGCAGGTAAAGATAAAAGAGATAAAGATAAAAGAGCCTAGAGTTTAGTAATTCTAGAAAACAAGTCTTATTTAAGCAAAAATCCAGGAAACTTAAGGACATGACACTTTATTAGAAATCTTAGTGGAAACTGTCATTTTATACCATAAATCTTTGGACGCAGGATTTTTACTTGTTGCTCTTTGAATTTCTGGTATCTAGATCAAGAATTGCCATATATTAGTCAGATATGTGCATTCACACAAAAAAAATCACCTGCGTTGAATGCACAAAAAACCTTGTCAATAGGTCTTTTATATATCTATTAAGAAATGCTTTTTTTCGAGACGTGTGCCAAGCATTGTGAAGAGGTTCCTGTCCTCCTAGAGATTACACTCTAATAATAGGGAACAGTAGTTACAATCCAGTGTGATATGGACTCTAATAAAGACATGCCCAGAGCACAGTGGGAGGACATGGAAGGGGCTCCTTACCCAGTCAAAGAACAAGAGCTCTACAGACTGAGCTAAGACTTAAAGGATCAAGAAAATCCAATTAGGCAAAGTGAATAAACTCTTGAAAAACAGGGGTTGAGTTCTGTGGGGTTTTGTTTCATCCACAGTAGCATGCATATTGTTGTTGCTCATATTTACCAAACAGAGTAATCAAAATATTGAGTGAGAAAAAAATTGATGTGAGAAAAGGCTGTATCAGAGGAATTGCCCCAGAGGCCATGGCTGCTTACCTGTCCCAAGTCTGCCAGATGCAGCCCGGCTCTCCTTTCTCTTAGCATCATGATTGGTCATTATTACCCCCTTATGCTCTAAGCTTAAGCAACACTTAACCACTTGTGGTTTCCTAGCAAGACATGCTGAGTCTCACTTCTGAGCTAATCCCTCTTCTACCCCCATCTCTGAACTATTCCCCAACTCACACCAATTTGCCGCATTTATGTCACTTTAGGCCACCATTTGGAAGCTTTCTCGACCTTCCAAAACTGGTTAGCCTTCTTTAGTGACACCATATTTGTGATTGTAAGTGAACTGACTGTGCTCATGGCATTGTAATTGCATGTTTGGCTATCTGCAACTGTCCAACCCCACTCCATCTCCATTACATATGGGTGTGCACCTGCACGAACACACGCATACATGTCTGTACTGAAATCTCGGTGGACAATTTATCCTAGGATAGCACATGATGGATGCATAACAAATATTTCATGGAGCCTTCATCTTTTTGATAGTGAACAGCAGTAGGGGAATCTAGAGCAGTGGACCACAGGAGACATCACCTTAGATAATTTCTTGGAGGCAGTGCTTGTTAGCTGGTTCTAGCAACTTTTGTCAACCTGTAAGTTTCTAGGACAGCAGTGCTCTGAGTCTTAACATTACCCATTCCGTGACAGGAATCCTCTGGGAATTCTTGGAGGCATTTGTTTTCATCAGTTTGAAAAATATCCAAGACTCTAGAGACTGACATTCATCTGCATTTTTAAGTGAAGAGATTTTCCCAGCACTTAAAAGATCTAAAGAAGGAACAAAATGACTGTAAGACTGTGCCCATTCCATGCCTCTGAAGACCTAGGAAGCCTTTTTCCTTTTCAATGTTTCATCTCAGTCAAGGGGATTAAAATATATATTTTGATGATTAAAACAATTCCTTCTCGGTTTTACAAAGTAACCACAACAAAAATCACAGTCTAAATAAAAGTAATGCACCTTCCAAGTTGGAGTAACTATTTGAAAATGCAAATAAGACTGTTTAAAACCTTGAGTTTGAAACCCTATGTCAGGAATTCAGGGGAATAGAAACTGTCAGGAGATTTCTTACATATTTTTTTCATACCTTGATCAGTCCAGAACTGCTATAAAAAAATAACTTTCCTCTTAGTATTTCAACATATTTGCTACTGGTTCCATCCAGGACTATGTAGCCCAGAGGATCAGAGAAATAAGAAACATTTTACTGAAAGAAAAAAGTGAAACAAGTTTTGCAATATCTACAAAAATGCAGGGCTTAAATTTACATGGGAGGCTCCAGAGAATTCCTTTCAATCCACATGAATTTGTTTTGTCCTTGAAATACATACATGGCATGGGAGTACTTTAATGATTAAAAAAATAAAATGCATTGGGGAACTGGAAAGAACTTCGGCCTTACCTCCTCATTTTACTTCTGAGGATCTGAGACTTGGAAAAGTGAAGCAAATTGTCCAAGGTCGTTCAGAAAAGTAACTGCAAATCCAAGTCTAGAGTTCATGTCTCTGGATTCCCGATATAGTGTTTTACAAATTACATCAAACTACTTCCCAATGAAGGTCTTGGCCAAAAGCAAACCTTGTGTCAAAAGATATTTAATGACCAAATTATTTTCAAGTTGTTTTCTTCACAATTTTGGTTTAAAATTCTGTTCGTCTCTTCATGTGGAATCTTTTCCAGAACAAGGCTTATGATAGACATTAATTAGTCAGTTCTAACCTAATGATGTCATTTATCCTCAATAAATAATATAAAGTCAATAAAACATAAATATCCACAAAATGTGCATTATAAATTATGTAGTAAGATTATAATGATAAGATGTGCATTAAAAATTGTTAAACATTATCATTCGGACTTAACTAATATAAATTTTCTATTGCTTAAAAGAGAGGCTCATGATACCATCTGTGATAGAGGATTTACTAATTAAGTTAATACATAAAAGACAACAAAATAATGAATTGTCAGGAACAAACTTTTCCCAAGATCTGAAAATAATTATATGCAAAATGACTTTCTAATGGAATATGCTCACTAAAACAGTGTCCTGTTAACATTAAGTCAGAAAATTTTATATAGTTTTCTTTTACATTTAAAATAGTACAGTGAAATTTATTTCCAATTGGTAAATCCTACTTTTTTATTTGTAATAATATAACACAAGGGTTTTTAAACTGTGCTGTACTAATGTTTCAGATAACAGCAAGAGAAAACATTATACCACCTTCCCACAACCATTTCAAATAGATCAGCTTTACGTGTTTTATACATTGTGATCCTTTGTAAGAATTTTCTTTGAGAGAGTAGGTATTGCATTAAAAAACAAAACAAAACAAAACAAAAAAAAACTTTAACAAGTGATTAAGCTTAGCCCAATCAATAATGGAACAAATTAATCTTTTGTGCCTTTGGATGTCATAGAATGAGAAATAGACAATATCATTTATTTAGTATTCTTCTCAAGAAAGCTTTAATCTGAATCTAATCAGGCAGACATAGTCAGATAAACCCAGAAAGAGATGTTCTGGGAAAAGCTGACCAAAAGTCTTGAAAAATGTAATTGATAGATGAGTGGTAGATTGTTCCAGGTAAAAGGTGACTCATGAGACATAACTGCAAATGCAAAGAGTGAAGCTGGATGGGATCCTGAATTCAAGTAAATAAGCAACTACCAACCAGCCAAGGACATTTTTGGGGATAATAGTGGTGATTTCAATATAGAATATATAATTTAAAATTGTTTATTGACTCAATAATATATTTCTTGAGCATGATAAAATTGAATTTAAAAGTCTGTTTGCTCTTTTCTTTTCTTCTCTTTTTAAAAGACAGGGTCATGCTCTGTCACCCAGGCTTGATTGCAGCAGTGCAATTACAGCTCACTGCAACCTCCATCTGTTGGGCTCAAGCAAACCTTCTGCCTCAGCCTCTCAAATAGCTGGGACAATGGGTGTGCACCACCATGCCCAGTCAATTTTTGTTTTTTAAATTTTTAGTAGAGACAAAGGTCTCGCTATGTTGCCCAGGCCGATGTCAAACTCCTGACCTCAACCAATCCTCCCACTTCAGCCTCCCTAAGTGGTGGAATTACAGGTGTGAACCACTGCACCCAGCCTCTAAATGGCTTTCGTATTTGCATGATATTTAAGTTTACCAAATACAAGGTATATTTGTATACTCTTTTTGTTTCGAGGATATTATTCCCACTGAAAGATAAGAAAACTGAGGCATGGGGGGGCGGAGCAAGATGGCCGAATAGGAACAGCTCCAGTCTCCAACTCCCAGCGCGAGTGACACAGAAGACTGGTGATTTCTGCATTTTCAACTGAGGTACTGGGGTCATCTCACTAGGGAGTGCTGGACAATTGGTGCTGGTCAGCTGCTGCAGCCCAACCAGCGAGAGCTGAAGCAGGGCGAGGCATTGCCTCACCTGGGAAGCACAAGGGGAAGGGAATCCCTTTTCCTAGCCAGGGGAACTGAGACACACAACACCTGGAAAATCGGGTAATTCCCACCCCAATACTGCGCTTTAAGCCAACGGGCACACCAGGAGATTATACCCACACCTGCCCGGGAGAGTCCCACGGCCACGGAGCCTCCCTCATTGCTAGCACAGCAGTCTGTGATCTAACCGAAACCACAGCAGCGAGGCTGGGGGAGGGGTGCCCGCCATTGCTGAGGCTTAAGTAGGTAAACAAAGCCTCTGGGAAGCTC
>NW_016808026.1:4111467-4137423 GCF_001698545.2 Rhinopithecus bieti
AAAAAAAAAAAAAAAGAAAAGAAAAGTGAGGCATAAAAGTCATATCAACTTGGTTAATCTGGGTACCTCATTTCCCTGAATCCCCTTCCTTGTGAGATTCTAAGCTGGGGTTGGCTAAAAGGGAATTTTGTGTGAGATTTGGAAGGCAAAAGTGAAGCGGTGGTCTGACTCTCAGGACGTCATCAGATATAGTGAAGTCCAGGGGCAGAGATGCCTGGCAGTTTCTGCATTGTTTATTTCTTCACTTAGCATCCAGCTTGGCTTCTTGATGCTGGCAACGGCTCCAGACCCACCACAAGATGCTTGACTGCACAACCACATGCCACAGAACTACAGCAAGGCAACAGATTTCTGTAGATCTTCTTTTTGTGGTTCCATTTTGGTGGCTACACGAGATTGGTTTCTTAGATTTTCACAAGCTGTGGCTTGTCTGCCATGCCATGTTTCAAGCATATGTTTTAACCTTATTTCCAGAAGACTCCTCATGGCTTTGCTCCCCTGACTGAACACTGACAAATACAACCATGCCATTTTCCCAGGTGGAGGAGCTAGATTACTTCTCAGCCTCCACATCCTGATTCCTATTCCAGAGCTCCTTCCAGTGGACATAGCATCTCCTCAACCATATGATAAATCTGTTATTATTAAAATATTTTTAAAGTAGTTATTGTTGCAGTGGGGGTTTTATATTTTTTTAACTTTATGTATTGGAACAAGCAAAGCTTTCATGAGAAGTAAAACATTACTCTGTCTCTAAACTGATAATAAACTCTCAAGTGTTTATTAGAGAGATCAAATTTAATTTTTTATCAAAGAATCGAAAGGTAATAAAAGTAGTGATGCACACATAAAGGTAGTTCTATTGTAGGAAATGTTTGAGCTGCAAGATGCTTTACAAATACTTTAACTTGTAAGAATAGAAAATTGAGAACTAGAAAGATAGGTAATGTGTTCAAAGGCATTCAAATTATTAAAGAGAGAAGAAGGGTTAGAATAAACATATACTATATCATAGAATTTGTGTTTTGAGTTTATTTAATTCTAGAAATTAACTGATGAACTTGTCTTTATTTGAGCATGGCCATATGGTGGGTAGTTACAAGACCAAATTTCAAATTGGACTCCTAGTCATCATATCAGTGTCTGTGACCTTGTACAAAGTACTATGCCTCAGTTTTCTCTTGTGAAAACAAGACATCTGGTGCATAGTATGTGTGCCTCAAATATAGGTAAGCTTAGTTAGTAATTTGGCTAAATTAGTTACATATCTTGAATTTTTCCAAAAATGGTTTCTACACTTTAAAATGTTAGAACACACACACACACACGTGCACACACGCACACACTCAAAGGGAGGGAGAGAGGGGTTGCGGGGAGAGAGAGAGCACGAGTTAGAGAGTTAATAGCCACTCGTTAATGACTTATAACAGGATTTGAATCCTGGATAGTTATCCAGAGTGCTATGAGTCAATGGGAACACAGAATATCCAAATTGGCCTAAGAATGAGGGTGGTGCATTTCTCTGGGAAATCAGTGTAGGGAGGTGGAGAAGGGAGAGGTCCCAGGATCTGTGGCAGAGTGAAGCATGCAGCCACTCAGCAGAGGGAAATGCAGGGCTCACATGCTCTCATGGTGAAGACCTCAGTTAATCTCAAGTGGAATTTTGGATCGTGAAGGGCTCTTCAGAATTGCCCCAAATAAGGGCAAGAGGGTCTTTATACTCTTATATTGACCAGTCATTAGATACAATCTATCTTGTAAGAAGTAATCTTGGGTGATGTCACTTTATTATTTTTTTCTTTTTTTGATATAGCATTTCACTCTTGTCACCCTGACTGGAGTGTAATGGCACAATCTCGGCTCACTGCAACCTTCACTTCCGGGTTCAAGTGATTCTCTTGCCTCAGCCTCCCGAGTAGCTGGGATTATAGGTGTGTGCTACTACGCCCGCCTAATTTTTCTTTAACTACAAACAGTGCCTGGAAAGGGGACTTCAGCTGCAACCTGTCAGTCAACATTTCCTGGAGGTGGAAGGAAAAAGTGCTTTAGTATTGAAGGGGGCAATGAGTTGACACATTACATCTACCACAGCAGATATCAAGGAAGACCTCCTGGAATAAGAGAGAATCTTAAAGATTTAAGATGTATGCATGTGACAAACTTAAGTTTATGTGTTGAGTAACAATATAGCATAAACAAAGGCATGGAGGATTTAGGGAAATTGCAAATAGTTACCAGACATAACCGTTAATGAGAAGGGTATCCAGGTGGGTAAAGTTAGGGAGAGTGTATGGCAGCAAAAGGTGCATAATTAGGTAGTGGTCAGGTCATGAAGAGTCTTAGTGGTAGACTTTCACATGCAGATATTTGAACACTCTTGAAATATATGAAGGAGGGAAAAACCAAGTTGTCTGTTAGAAAAATCATCTCAACAATAGCATGGAAGATATATTTGAGAGTATGAAGACTAGAGAGGCAGGAAGGTTCTGTAATTGTCTGGGTGTCAGATGATGAAGATCTGGATAATACTACCTCTCTAGAGGAAGTATTAAATAATTTCACATTGGTACATGTTAGCTCATATGCTATGTTTATAATGACAGTCTTACATTATTATTTTTTCTTATTTATATTCTCTTGGGTTCCATAGATTTTATTTTCTATCTGGGAAAATTATTTGGAGTTTCCTTAGAGGATAAAAGAAAAATATGTGTAATATGTGCACATTTATAAGCTCATCTATCCATTCACAACACTTTCTTTTAATTAATATGTGTCAAGAGCATGATAAAGGTTTTTCTTAAAAAACAACACAGTTAGGTTTATACATTAGGACCACACCTGTTACAAGAATTTTCAAACAAAATTTCCAAGATAGAATATGTTTTAGAAAATAAAACCTCAAAAAATTCTGAATTTAATTAAAAGAGAAAAAACATAGAAAACAAAAACCTAGTATGAATTTCATAGTTTTATATTTCAGTCAGAATTTAGTTGAATTTGACCAAGTCAATTGACCAAAACCTTAGTTTTCTTATTTTTAAAATATGTCTAGGCCAAGAGCAGTGGCTCATGCCTGTAATCCCAGCACTTCGGGAGGCTGAGGCGGGCACATCCCGCCAGGTTAGGAGATCGAGACCATCCTGTCTAATACAGTGAAACCCCGTCTCTACTAAAAATACAAAAAATTAGCCGGGCGTGGTGGCATGCACCTGTAGTCCCAGCTACTAGGGAGGCTGAGGCAGGAGAATTGCTTGAACCCGTGAGGCGGAGGTTGCAGTGAGCCAAGATTGAGCCACAGAACTCTAGCCTGGGCGATAGAGTGAGACTCCATCTCAAAAAAATATGTGTCTAATAATACTTGCCTCCAAAAGAGGTTTATATGCTTGTACTGTTAAAAATCATTTCATAGATTATGGAATACTATGCAAATCTTAGTATTAATACTTGAAACAATTGATCACAAAGAGACATGCCAATTCAGAGGGAAGAGACATGAATGGAGAAAAAGCACATGAGGCAGTGATGGGCAATTGGAGTTCTAACTGGAGGCCACGGGAGGCATTACTGGGCCTAGAGAAGCAGTACTAGGCATACTTGATGATACAGGCAGGAAGAAAAGTTGCAAGGGCTTAGCTTCTGTTTTCAGGCTTCTGTTGCATTTTTCTTTGAAAAAGTGAATAACACCATCTTACAGTGTATTTATTTTGATGAATCTTTCACCAGAGTAAGCATTGTGTTTAAATGAGTTATCATTTCCCATTTCATGCCAACATGAATCGTATATTGAATTGCATGAGAAGATGATGACTGCAGATCTACTTTCTGTTAGGTCCCTGAAGGAAAGAGGCCAGAACCACTAACTTCAAGTCAGCAGCATGACAGAACAGAAACCACATTGAATGAGGTAGTAGTCAGACTTCCCTTCTTTAAGTCTTTCTCCCTTTTTGGGCAAAATTATATATATATGAGGTTCATATGTGTGTGTGTGTGTGTGTGTGTGTGTGTACACATGCATATGCCTGTGTGTGAGGCTTGAAGAGTTCATATATATAATGTATCATATATTATATATTATATATCATACATTATATATTATATGTAATACGATATTATATATAACACAATATTTTATACACACACACACACACACACACATATATATAATATGTGTGAACCTCAGCTTTCCTTCCCACAAAACCAGAGGTTTGAAATTAAATTGTTACATTTTTTCTGGCTTTATAATTTTGATTCTCAAGAAAGAAAAATGGGGATATCAGAGTGTATGCATCACCCTAGCAGGGAAGACTTATTTTTTTGATCATAAATCTTTATTGTGTGGTGAGAATACAAAATCACACAGATGTCAAAGAAATGAGAAATGCTCAAAAGGGCAGTGGGGTACTCTAAGAGGAGGTGAGTGCTCCTTCCTCATGCAGATGGCAGAATGGCATTCACAGGATACACTCTGAAGTGCACTGCAGATGCCAACAATCCTCCTAAACCTTCCCCAACACTCTGTGCCCCAACACCCTCCAAGCCTGACACACATGCATATGCATGTGTACGCACACACACACACACATACACAGCCACCTATGAAGAACTGAGAGACATTTTGGAAAGGAACCAAAGCAAATTCTTCAGGAGCCTAGAAAAAAGACTAGACTAATTATTTGCTAGTCCTATTGTCAGGCTGTCTGACATTAGCCAAGTTTCATATAGTTTCAAGTTTCAGGTCAAAACATTTACATAAGAGTATCCCTGATGTTTAACAGTGGTTTTTCTTGTTATAAAACTCTCAAAATATTGACCTCCTTGGAAACATTTCTTCTTACACTCCATTGCATTTTATAAATGTCACTTCTTTGGTTTCTTGAGCTGCCATTAAGTACACCCTTGCTTCCCCACCAACCCCAGCATGAGTCTATAAACTCTTTTAGATCTATTTCTCATTCTCTGTTGTGGTGACATCATTACTATTTATAGAGAAAATGATTATTATGTCTCCAAGGATCCAATCCCATACGTAATCCATTAAAATGAAATGAGTTGTGCCCACGAAAAGATGCAGAATTCAAACTTCTAAAAAATAAAAAAAAAGTTTGTCTTGAAAAGACAAATAAGCAGCAGAAAGAGTTGAACTATGAGATAACCACACAGGTTGAAACAACACACACACACAAGGGTTGGGTTGCTATTGTTGCAATTATTTGAAGCAATGTGCCCACCCTTTAATTCATACAATCAAATTTTCAAGACAGAGGTAGAGCAGTCCCAATATTGAGAGTTAAAAATCATTGCAACTCTAATTTACTAAGAACAAAACTGAGGCACACATAATTAAAGACATTTTATATAGGCATCAAGAATTGCATTAATGAGTAGTGGTATAAAAGTAACTAAAATATCTTCACTGCTCCCAAGGAATGCCAGCCAGTTTTTAGTGACCTAGTTGGTAACAAAGCTTGACTTTGACATCTGTAAGACCAGTGCCCAGTAGAATTCCAGGAACATAGAAGTAACACAATAAGTGTTCGTGCAATGAATCTACCACATCACATTATTTCCTTAGCCGTATTTTTGTGTGTTTATTTTTCCCTAGTAGACAAGCTCCTCATTGAAAAGGATAATTGGAAACATGTATCATTAAGTGTATAGTTTATCTATTTTTACATCTGCAATGACATATTATGTATATTGATACCATTATTCCATTTTTTTTACTTTTTAGATTATTTACCAAGTAAAACCTCTAACTCATGCCTTATCTTCTCTTTTATGTAAATCATTCAAATATATAAAATTTTACTTTTGTCATCTTCAAGATCATTTGAAAAATACTAATTCAAGAAAAGTCATCAAAAAAAGTAGAACGAGAAAATCTTTTTCAGAATGAAGAGATTATTTAAGCCAATGAGTTTAAAGCGCTTATCATTTTTATAAATATGAATTCACTGCAACTTCATAATAATGGCCACACAACAACAGTATGCTTGACTTCATTCACCATTCTCTAAAATTTAAGCCAATATCAAAGATAGTCAACCTATGAAAACTGAAATTTAAATCTTTGAAAAAGTCTTTACAGGCTTTTTTGTATCTCTTTGTAATAGGTCTAGACGAAAAACCCAATTTTCATTTTGAAGGATGATTTTCATTTCTTTTTTTTCACATTTTCCCACTACAATTATTAAGTGGCTAGGTCAAAGGTAGTTGAGCACTACACTGTAACATGACTTACCTATAGTTTTGCTTTTCATTTCCTATGTGGAATCTGTCATACTGTGAATAGGCTCGGTTCCCTTCCCAGTCCATTAACTCAATTCTTAGCATGTACTGCCTCTGACTGGTAATGGCAAAAATAAACTCATTCCCCAGCCAATATTCACCGGAGGGATTTCCAAAACCCTGGGAAACAATATAGAGATGCAGTTGTTACTTTAGAGAGGAATTTTTTTAATGTTCAGCATTGAACTATTTTCTAAATAATAATTAAAATTATTAAAAGTAAAGGTTTTTTGTGTTTTACATTTTATACTTTTTTTCTCCAATGATTGACATTTCAAGAATTCTCTGTTTCTCTTCATCAAAGCTTCTGTCCAATTCTTACTTAGTACAATAAAACCTCTGTTATTCAAATCTGTGTGGATGAGACATTTTGTATAAAATAAATCTAGTTAATAGGTTTAACTGGAAAACAATTCTCAATTCAAGTTTTGCTTTTGAAAATGTCTCTAAACTAGTTAACAAAATATTTTCAATAGAGTTTAAAGATTTTCAGTGAACAATATAAGGGTGATATTAGACAAGTTATTTAACAATATTATTTTTACTATTATTATTCACAAATGCAATTATGTTTCAACAATAACTTCATATTTAGGTTGGTGCAAAAGTAATTGCAGTTTTTGCTATTACTTTCAATGGTTAAAACCACAATTACTTTTGCACCAAACTAATAGCTTACTAGAACCATGACTTTTGGAGCTTTAACTTTCTTATTTTTAAATATTAATAAGCAACCCTGTAAACCCATGACTGTAATCGTTTACAAAGCTGCACTGGCATTGGAATTTTGAGGCAGAATGCTGATTTGTAAGCGCTCTTGAGTGAACCTAGCTGACTGCTTGGCTTCTAAATGTCAACATGAGTCTATTGCTCTCTTTGGGTGAAGTCAAGGTTGTTAAGTATTCAAAATAATTCTTTGTAGGGAGAAAAAAGTGGTCCCAAAAGAAAGCCAACGCTTAATGTTGGAGCTGTTAGTCATAGGAAAAGAAAGAACTAGAAACTTGCTGGCATTCTAGATTTGGGGTATTCACAATTGCCTCAGAAAATACTCATTGGCAATGCTTGAAGTTCCATGTAATTCTTGATCTACATATTTGTTTCACTGGCTGTGTGGTGAGCTCCCTGATGATAGAAGCTGTGTTGTATTTGTGAATTTCCAAAAACCAGTGAAGAGCTGATATGCACTGAGCATTCCAGTAGGGTTCTTTTGAAATTCAAAGAAAAAAGTAGAAAGAAAAGCATAGATGAAAGAAGCAAGAAAGGGAGGGGGAAACGGAGGTAAGGAGGAAGGAAAACAAAATATTATAGCATTTTGCAATAACACATGGAAAAGTAATCTTCAAGCACAATTCTTGTTGTAGACAATACAGTTAAGTGTTGAGGAAATATTTCTTAAAGTGTCCAAACTTGCGTGCTACCTCTTCCGCCAACTGAGTTACTTACCAAAGTTCAAAGGTGTTTGGTACCAAATCCATTTATGCCAGTTCAGTTATTGCAATATTTATAAAACGTTATGCAAATAAGTTAAATCTTAGTGGGAAATGAGAGTTTTAATTTTTTAATAAATATCCGGATTTGCTCAATAAAAGCAAATTACTGAAACTTTTTTTTTGAATTAGGAATTGTTGAAACTCTAAAAGACTGGGAAAATACAAAAAATTTAAAGAATTTTAACATATTGCCTTGCATGTGTCTTTATGTACTGTTCTATTTTTAAAAAACTGAAACTAGAGATTGGATGCATTCTACTACTGGAAAGTTTTAGGAAAGAACTGATGACACAGAATTCCAGGCTTGGGCCCTCGTTTTATTTTTTTTTATTAATGGGTAAGTGATGTATATTGTTATATTTAAAGTTAAAATTAACATATGTGTACACTGTTATTATTCCCGAATTTAACTAAGTTTTTTGATAGGCTCAATATACTTGATCCAGATTGCATTGAAGATTGCATATACTCTTCATATGCATTGCATATACTATCCAGATTGCATATACTCTTCTGAAGACCATCTACCCATAGCTCACAGAAAAGATATAAGACCCACTGAAGTTAGTACTCCGTTGGCTCTTTGCTTCTCTGTTCCTAAGATGCTCAAGTCACACTTTGTAAAAGTTTCACAGTGGCAAGAAATATTAGAGCAATTTCTGGTGTGCTAAGAATTTTACACATTTTTATGGCAGCCAATGCTACTTACTAAGGAGAAGAGCAAAACTTACCTTCTCCAAAGCATAAAGAAAACAGAAAGTTACAGGAAGCTGAAAGTCAAAGAGTTAGCACTTTCTCAATTGCAACAGCCCCTGGGAAGAAGAAGAAGGCCACTGGGATTTTTCTTGCATTTTTTTGCAGCTCAGACATGTCAAAACTCTAGCCACTTGATGATTCCCTTTTCTGTGCTGTCATTGAAAAGGGATTCAACAATTATACTCAATGTGAATAAAGAGGCTGGGAATGATGAAGTGTTAAGTTTTGGGTCACATATTTCCATGCTGTTGAAAGTGTTGTGTGGGTAAAACTCTCCAGCTTCCCCAGGGAAACATGCAGTGATTCTGGGTGAGCCTTAGAAATGGACAAGCATTAGCATCATTCATAGGAGAGCCTCCATCCCTGTCTCCACATTCAGGCCTGTACTTCTCTCTAAATGGAAATAAATAAGCCTTCCTAAACAGTTGTTTGCATTTTTGTCTTTCAGGAAGAAGCGACTAAAAAGAAAGAAATATAATTTGCATTTAGAAACTAACATTTATTTCGAGCCCCTTCCCAAAAAACTGTCCAAGCAAGCTCTATTATGAGAGCAAAGTGTTTGAGTACAATGAATCAAAATGGCTGCAGTATAGGGAGGAAACCTTCTAATAGCCAAGTGTAGTGATCCAGAAACAGCTGTTTCATCATCAAGATGAAAAATACGTGAAAGAAGGGAAATTGTGTTCCCACATTAATAAACTGTCTTTTGGAGAGTTTATCAGGCACGGCCACAGATCTGATATGTAGGACAAAGGCTTGGCTTCGATGAAATAACCTCTACTCCTTATCTCTGGCTCCAGATTAAAGCCTTGATCTGCCACATATTTGCTGTAGAACTATCGACTTTGTTTCTGAGCCTCAGTTTTTCTGTCTGCAAAACAGGGATTACAGACATCATTTTCATATACAAGGTTTTGAGAATAAAATTGAAAATATACCTGAAGCACTTAACCAAGCACTAATACACAGAAAGCACTTAAAAATCTAGCCGTTGTTATAGTTAAAATATATGTCACAATATATAGTAATTTTCTTGTTAGTTGCTTCTCTTCCATGAGACTGTAGTCATATGCAGGGAAGCAAGTTCCTTTCTACTTTGTATAAGAAAAGGAAAAAGAATAATCTAGGGTCCTGTCTTAGCCTAAAAATTAATAAAGGGACACTGAAATAATTATTTAAAAGCCTCTCAGAGGACTAATGTATTATTATACTAAATTGAGAGTTGGTTTATACAAGTCAGTATTGTCATTTTAATCTAAAAAGTTAATTATCAAATAAGAAATTACAACCAACTGATTGCAATTGGGACTAAACTATAGCACTAATAAAAGCACAGACTACTTTCTTATTCTTACGTTTGCTTCCAGGTACTAAAGTATCTGTTTCCTTTAACTCTCCCTTAGTGCTATCTCTTTCAATCCCTCTCTTTCCATATCGCATGAGTTTTAGGAGCTACAAAAGAGGTAATTTTTAAAGTCTTATACCATGCTAATAAGTTAATAGTTGTGATAATTGCTTTCAACCAGGAATGCATATCAGAAACAGCTGTGGGGCTTTTAAAACAATATAGATGGTTAGGCCCCCCATGAAGATTCTGATTCAGTGTGTCTGGGATGGACTCAAAGAGCTATACATGTAAAAGGTTGCACATGTTAGTCTGCTATGAACTGAAGGTGGAGATCCATATAAATGTGATTTGGAATAGATATTCCAAGTGCAAACTAAAAAGAATATATTAATCAAATCAAATTATTTGCGAGGTACACAGGAAAAATGCAGGAGTAAAATCCCATCTTCATACTGGGGTCCCTATGGGGAGGAAAGTTTTGATTACGTGTCTGGGACTGTCCTTCAAAAATTCATGTTCATGCCTAAAAGACAGAGTCAGCCAATGCATATGCTTCAAAATAGGCTTACACATTATGGCACATAATAGTTTACCGCAGGTCTTTATTTTACCCCAAATAGCCTGTAGCTTCCATAAAAATAAAAATGAGGAGATCGAGACCATCCTAGCTAACACAGTGAAAACCCGTCTCTACTAAAAAAAAAAAAATACAAAAAATTAGCCGGGCGTAGTGGCGGGCGCCTGTAGTCCCAGCTACTCGGGAGGCTGAAGCAGGAGAATGGTGTGAACCTGGGAGGCGGAGGTTGCAGTGAGCTGAGATCGTGCTACTGCACTCCAGCACTCCAGGCTGGGCGACAGAGCAAGCCTCCGTCTCAAAAAATAAAATAAAATAAAATAAAATAAAAAAAATTAATAAAAATGAAAGTATGTAAAAATTTCTGTGCTGATATTGAAAAAGCAGCAATGAATGATTAAAGCATTACACTACAATTTCCTCTTTTTCATGAATAAAATCTAAGGAAATCTATGTCATGTACTTTGTAAAAACGATGTTTAATGATGTCACATCAGCAATCCGGGCTGAAAGGTTTTTGATCAGTAACTCAGATACATTGTTTAATTGATTTTATGTTCTTCTCTAGCTCTCTAATAAAGGGATAAAAAGACACTGAAATTTAATCGAATATATGCTGACTTAAAATTGGCCTTAAAAAAGCACATCTTAACTGCAAAAAAAACATGAAAAAGGAAAAGATCAACATTTGTTAGTTTTTGCGAAAACCTGCAGAAATGTTCAATTTCGGTTTGTGCTTTTCCTAGTTAATAAAATAATTGTCTCTGATACTTTATTTGTTTTGTCTGATAATGCTCACAGGAAGCGTTGACTTTTTATAGATGGAGTAAAATTGAAACCAGACACAGTCCATGTATTCCATGGGATTCATCTTTTTTTTTACAAATTTTTTAAAAAAAAAAAAACAGATAAGACAGAGCTGTGGCTTTCAGGGCGCTTTCAAATGCAGTTGAATGGTACATCTCCTCTAAATGCTGAGACAGGCAACCCAAGAAAGACTGAAACAAATTTTGTATTTCAAAATTTTTAATTTCGTATGCCTTTTTTCTTTTTTTAATGTGAAGATGTTAAAATATAGTTGAAAATGTGCTCTCGACTTCTTTCCAGAAACAAAGAACTCCCAGAAGGAATGGTGCTCACACTGAAATTTTTGAGTGGATAGGAAGTTCTGTTTATGGGGGTAATTGCTCTCAAAATAAAGCAAGTTTGTCTCCAGGGCATCAGTCACTGCCTACTACAGTATAAAATTAGGCCATTTAGGGTATATTTGGAACTCGTAGCTTCATTGTGCTTTATATGTGCAAGTACTGCTGATAAGTGTTATTGCTGGAGGCCACTAAAGGGTATCCTTATGACTTGAAAGAACTAATACCTTCTCTAAGTGCCTCATTAAAAAGCCCACTCCAGACTTTCCTTTCAGGCAAACATCTTTACAAATCCATAAACCAGATTTTGCTAAATCTCCTCATGAAGAAGGTTAAGTGAAAGCTAAACTTAGGTAAGAGACTTGTAGGCTTAAATGTCAAGAATCCAAAAATTGGTAAACCTTTCATATTGACAGAGGTTTAAAAATAATGATAATATATAATATATATTTGTAATTACACTTGATGGGAATCTTACAAAGCAAGAGGCAGCCCATAGATATCAATCAGTATGAAGGGAAGGAAGGAGAGAGGAAAGGCAGAAAAGAAAGAGAGAGAAAACTTGATTTCTGCACTCATTGCCCAAGGGAGAAATGTAGCATCCTAGTGTATATAATAGTAGATTGGTAAAGACTGGAGAAGAGTTGGGGTATGCCAAGTTCTTGTTATCCCGAAGATTATACACCCTTAGCTGAAGAAGTCAGCAGGCAGTTCTTTGGATGCAGGAAATAGAAGTAGGCGTGATTGATAAGAACTGGCATAAGGAGTCTATATCCATTCCTGGTGGAGTTATGTTATTTTGTCTTTAGGTGAAAGAAAAACTAGATAAAGAACCGAAACACTTTCTACCATGTGTTTTAACCATCTTGTAACATATGATGAATATTTTCCATAAAAAAAAATTCTTCAGCCTCATTTTTAGCCAGAATGTTTCAAAATTTTGGAGCTTATCTCATTTTTTGATCATGCAAAATTGACATTCATCTGATAAATGTTTCAAGTTTGAATAAAGCATGATAGTCTTTCTTGTTTTAAAAAAGGGAGGAGGGGTAAACTCCATAAAACATGATGAGTAAAGAATTTCAGTTTTGTTCCAATAATGAAAAAAGAATTGCTTAGAAATAGATATATTTGGTAAATACTTACAAGACATGAATTGATTCCATACTTAACAAGTCAGTATCTCTTGCTTAACATGCCTAGCTTGCCAAGGCAGCAGATGTTTACAGTTAAGAATTCACCATTTTGGAAAGTCACCATGATGACAACTTTATATTTATTTTTCTGTTATCATTAATTTTAATAATAATGTATTTCAGATTAGCCTGAGTCTCTATCTATAGTCTGATTTTCAGATGACTTCTTCACATCACATTTTAGCGGTGAAAATAATCATGAATTAAGATGGTTTGCAAAACAGTATTTTGGCATAGTTAAGTGAAATTTTTGGTGTCTTTGATGTTTTCAACTTGGATCATAAAAATGCTGTTCACTGAAAATTCAGTGTGCCAAAGTGCTTTACTTACATTATTTCTAATCCTTGAAACATCCCTGTGAGGCAGGTGAGGTATTATCATTGTCCTATTTTAACAAGTTAGTTAGAAAGCTAAGGTGCGGGTTAGGTGATTTGTCAAAAGTCACTCCTCTTGTAAATGGCAGAGTGATTTTTTTTTTTTTTTTTTTTTTTCAGACGGAGTCTTGCTCTGTCACTAGGCTGGAGTGCAGTGTCGTGATCTCAGCTCACTGCAAACGTCGCCTCCCAGGTTCAAGCGATTCCTCTGCCCCAGTCTCCCAAGTAGCTGGGAGGCATGCACCACCACACCTGGCTAATATTTTGTTATTTTGGTAGACATGGGGTTTCACCATATTGGCCAAGATGGTCTCGATCTCGTGACCTACTGATCCACCCACCTCGGCCTCCCAAAGTGCTGGGATTACAGGCCTGAACTACCGTGCCTGGCCTGTAACTATTAATATAAACATAATTCAAAGTCTGTTNGGCCTTATAGGTAATCTTTTATCCCTCATATACTTTTAGAATCACCTAGGCAGGAAGAGGCCTTCAATATGACCTAACATTCCAATTCTCCATAGCAATTCCAAAACATAATTATCTACTTTCTATTTCCACTGAAGATGGGGAGGGCTTGCCACTTAATAGGCAGTCCATTTAGTGTTGGGATTAATCATTGGAGAGTTTTGTTCATACTTGGTCAAATTTTGCCTTCTTGGAATTTTACTCGATTCATTATTGCACTACCCTCTCAGGCATTGTTCAAATGCACATTCTAATTTGGTAAATCTGGGCCAGAGCTTGAGATTCGTATTTCCATTAAGTTTCCAGAGGATGCTAATACTGCTGGTCCCTGGACCACATCTTGAGAAGCAGGCTCTAGTACCATCTACCTCCATCCAGTTAACTAAAATAGCTATCAGGTTTATGCCTAATTCTTTTTTTCTCCAGGTGTTTACCTGTTACAGATGTAATTTCCAAATTCCTCCTATCCTGCTTATAACCCCTAGGATAAGTTAACTTGTTTGAAAACCTCCAGAATTGAAACTATATTTTTGATGTAACCAGATCATGGCAGACACCAGTGAGTTCTGCATTTTATGTGATCCCCTAAACTACTAGTAATATATACTGAGTACATTAATCTTTGTTAATTCAAAATGAGCTTAGAACCAAATAAACCTCTTTCAAATACTAAGTCCTTAAGGCAATTTGTCACTCTTACCCTGTTTTCTCACAGTTAATTTAGGTATTTTTTATCTAGGTGAAATAGTCCACAATCATCTCTGTGGAATTATATCTTGCTGGCTTCAGCCTGCCTTTCCATCTTGAGTTTATGATATAACAAAGACATCAGGATTCCAGCTTTGTGTAAGTCCAAACTTTTTAAACGTGCTTTCAGACTGTTCAACTGAGTATCTGATAAAAATGTATAAGCAGTGACACCAGTGGAAACCTCCGTTCATTTATTCAAACCCCTTATTTACTGTCATTTGACCAACTATGAGCCTATTAATGGGCAAACTCTGAGGCAAATCAACCATAGTTTTTACAAACTGTCTACAAGAATATCAAGACAGAACCGAGGCTAGTATAGCATTTCTTTCTCTCTACCTGTTGAGAGAAAATTTGTCAAAAAATCAAGACACGAATTATCTAGAGGTTTCAGCTGCAAAAGAATGAGAATCCATAAATATAGATTCTCCTGCATTACTATGCCTTTACATTCTGTCAGCAGATTTTAATATTTAATATTATAGGCACCGACTATGTGATTACTGGATTTTAGATTCTTTCAACCCTTGCTCATCTCTATTTCCTTTTAAAATGGGCATAGTGTTAGCTAATAGGGCTGATATTAAAAATTAGATAAGAAATTACATATAGGGCTGGCATATTGAGCATTAAAAAAGAGATGAGCTGTGATGATGATGATGATGATGATGATGATGATGATGATGCCTGCTGTTATTTTGCAGACCCCAGTGAACCATGGCTCACAGTTCATACCTTTGTGTACTCCTCGTGCCTTAAATCTGGACTTTCCCTGTGACCAACCATAACCAACAGAATGCAATGGAGGTAACACTGTTTCATTTCTGGGTCTAATAAAACTAAAAAAGGCTGAAAGCTTCTGCTTTGTCTTTGGAGGATGACAAGTGCTATGTAAGAAGTCTGATAACCCTGGATCACTTTACTGAAAGAAGCTTAGCCTAGCCATATGGAAAGGTCACATGGAGAAGCTTCCAGTCAACAGCCAGCAACAATTAGCCAGTTATGTGTGTGAGGCTATTGCTATTACCCATCCTGTTCCACAACCTGCAACCCTGCACAGCTCCCTTGGTCAGGCTCACGTACCCAGCGAAGGTCTGAGTTCTAGCTTCCCCCACCCTCATTCAACTAGCAACAAGCGCAAACAATACACAACAGTTCACCAAATAATTTCAGTAATATGTTTTTCTTTCTGATGCACATGTGGAAATAATTTACTGAAAATGATTTATGAGTGTTTTGGGTCTAATGAAAATAATAACACTAATGTATCATTTTATTTCAAAATAACTCAGAACCACCTAAAAATACAAAGATTCATCAAAGAGTATGGAGAAGATAAGTTCAAGATAAAACAGCAAAAGTCACCATAAATTCTTCCATCTTACCATTTTATATTCTTTCCAGCCTCTTTGGAAATCTAGACTTCCATCTTCACGATGTTGTATTACAGTCCAACCTCCCCCATTGACATCCATATTGCAAAATACCTGACAAATGGAAAACAAAGTCAAGTAAAATACTTCTACTTTAAAACATGTATCTTACATGTTTCAAAATAGGAATAAGGTGAACAGGTCTGTAGATTACAAAAACTAAAATTACTATATTGAACAATGTTAAGTTAGATGTATTATTGGTTTTTTCTTCCTATGATTCATATTTGAGTTATTTCTGATTAAATTCCATCAATGATGAATAAATTACTTGCACAAATTTTAGTCAGCTGAAAATTAAGTCTTTATCTCAGACTATAAAACATTCTAAAAATATCATTGTTTTAAATGAAAATAAGCATTTGAGTATGTTCAAAGTTTTGGAAATGCTACCAAATTTCCAAAGTTACAGACCATTTGATTGCCAAAACACACAACTCAGAATTTTAAAACTTTAAATTGATTGAAATGGGTGTACAATAAGAATAAAAAAAATTGTTAAAATATCATGTCTTTATCACATATTTCATTGCCTATCAATTCTTATATATGTACATGTTACAATAGTTATCCTTGATGAGTCAATATTTCATTAGAGGCAACATTTGTGGCATAACATATGAAGAATGTATTATTTGCTTGTATTTTAGTCATTATTTTAGTCATGAGCAGTAACAGGTAGAACATGACATCACTATATCTCTTCTGACTGTTGACAAGAATTTTCTTGCCCATGTGGAAAATTTATACAAACCTTTCAAAGACTTATGCTTATTTTAATTATTCAAAATACAATGGTATTTATTTAGAAATTGACTCATTTCCCCCAGAGTCTACCCAAGAAGAGAAACATATCTGTAATGGGATTATCTTCGGAGAGCAATCACTATAATTGACGTAGCATGAATGTGGCAACTTGATTATTCAATGGGGACTATTCCTCAACAACTGAATACTAAAGCATGTTGAAGGCTGGCTAAAGGTGGGATATGATGTAACAGCAACAAGCAGGCTATGAAGACACAGAGCTAAGCTCTGATTAAAGGAAAAACCTCAAGTGGTTTCCCTGAAGCATTGCATTTGGAACACAAGTAGCAAAAAGGGTATAAAAGCAGTGGCAAGACACATCATGCAAAGAACAAATTGTCCATGTACTTCCTCAGAGTGAAAGGGTCTAAGATATACATGAGTACTTGTGGGCATATGAAATAGGACAACTCTCCTCCCAAGGCTCTCCCCCTACTTTGACAACAGCCACACATACAGTATGTCTTCATTAACCCCAGAAATTGACTCACCTCCAAGACTATACATTTGAAATTTTGATTCCTATCCCAGTCGTCCCCACCACCACTAATCCTTTAACTTCTGCGCCTGCTGTTAGTCCTCAACATAATCTCTAGCTACACTTTCATCTTCCGTAATTCTAATTAACTTATTCATTTGTTTTTTGTTTTACTCAACAATCATTCTTGGGCATCAGTTTTCACTTACAGCTGGGGATATTATTATAAATACAATATGGGTCAGTTATCAAACCTCTCAAAGTTTCAATAGTGACTGATCCCATAGGATTAAAGAGACAGAGTTCAGAGTTTTCGTCTCTAATAGGCCGAAAAATCATGGAGACAATAATCTAAATGAGAAATTTAAGAAAGAAAACACGAGCAAAGAAAACGATCATAGTTTTGGACACCTTAAAGGCTAGCAAAGAAAGTGATGGTAGTTTTGGACACCTTAGCCTTTGAAGTAGCATAGATATCCAAAGAAAAAAGTTTATTGAGCTGTTTGAGATGATCTAGACCAAGGATAAAAATATGGATACGAGCATAAGGAAGTAAGAAAGGAATTGCTATTAACAATGACATGATTGTTAAGGACCATATAATATAAACACCTTACATGCATTTTCTAACTTATTCTCATGATAGTCCTATGTAGGAAGTAGGTATAATGATCATCTCCATTTTACAGATGAAAAAATACTGAAGTTCAGAGTTTGTTCAGTAATTTACCACTGATTATATTCAACAATAAACTCTGGATATGGGATTTAAAATTGATTTGAACTGGATTCAGAATTGAACCCTATGTCTACCTAATTGAAAATTATTGGGAATAATCTGCTTAAAAGTATTTGTTAATAGCATGAAGACAAACGCAATTACTTAAATAAGTAAAGAAAAAGTTGGAAATAGTTGTGTGTGGCAGAGAGTGAGAAGAGTCAAAGAATGGGCTTTGGTGAACACCTGAGGATAGAATATATCAGAAAACTTTAGATGGGCAGGGATTTCTTTCACTTTACTGCTGTCCCCAGTACCTAGAGGTGTGCCTATCCTGTAGTGGGTACTGAATGAATATTTGATAAACAAATAGAGATGGAACAGGAGAGATAAAATAGGAAAATTTGATTAATGAAATGCTAAGAAAGAGATGGATTTAGAGTTGGGGAGGTGATCATCAAAGGTTTCAGAAAAGTCAAGATAAAAAATGATTAATAAAATATAACTTCAATTTGAATGAAGGAGCCTTTAGTGACCTTGGTGAGAGAGAATGTGGATTCCTGTGGGAACAAAATCAGACGGCATAGTTTCAAGAGGGCATAGGTGGTAATTCAAGAGAAGTGGTCAAAGTGGAGCTTTACTGTTGAAATTTAAATGAGAAAAAAAGGGAAGTGAAAATATCAAGGAAATATTTTGCTAGAAGCAACGAATATCACCATTTTCTCAATTAAATTTGATCGTGTCCTGACTTGTTAATCTAGAATGAATGTTTTTATTCAAATTTTTATTTCCTAATGGACATTGATTGCCTGAAAGTTTGCCAAGTTGTGTTTGCAAAGCTGTGAAGTCCACTTATATACTCAGGGAAAAGAATCACTACATTTATAAATGTAGAGTGCGGAGAGGAAACTATACTGTACAGGTTTTAAATTACTATTACCTAGATTATTAAAACTCTATGCACTTAGTTTTAAATCACTCACAAATTTTGAAAAGACAACTTTCCTTCTAAACAGAGGCATCTTAGTTTTAAACCACTCGCAAATTTTTTAAAAGACAACTTTCCTTCTAAACGGAGGAATCCAGTGACTTGTAAATGTTCAGATGTGCTGAGAATGCTTCTTAAATAAAGAGCTAGAGAAAAAAACCATTGGGAAATATAAATTACCCAGGCAGATTACTAAGTTGGAAGCTGAGGGGCAGAGAGGTTAAAGGGTTGAACATATGCTTCCCAATTCTTACGAAGACTTAACAACATCAATGATAACAGCTGCTCTTTGTGTTATATAGAAACAATGGAGCTGAATAACATCTTGGTTAACAGCGCCAACTTGAGTGCTACGTTGCCTGGATTCAAAACCCACCTCTGCTCTCTCTATGTATCTCTTAGATATTTTCTGATAATTTGATGAGCTAATGTATATAGAATTTTTAGAATAGCGTTTGGCATTAATAGGCATTGACGCTACTCCCATCTCTTACATATATTACTGATGACATAATATATATTTATGCCATGCATTATACACCATATGTATATAATGTAATATTTAATATGTATATAATATTTAAATCTAACATACTATAGTTACATAACATTGTATAGAAATTTTATAATTTATTATAAATAATAGAAAATATACAAAACCAAAACATGTAGAAGTTCAATAAATTATCCTTATAATTATGATTTCTAGGCTCTATTTATTATAATATTGGCATCACTAATCTTTGAGCATGTCGCCTTTCTATATGTATTATGTATACATATATATATACACACACACACATATATGTATATTTAAGAGGTTGGGCTCACTCTAGCAAAGACAAAACAAAAGCCTATTATTTTTAGTCAGAAAAAAAAAATCCCAATGCTTAACAGATGAAGGAAATTCAAAAAACTACATGGTAGGTTTTAGAAAGATTTGAGACATGAAAGACTTGAAAAGTTCATTTGCCAGTATTGTGTGGTCTGTGCTATCTGGCAGTGTCCTTCCATGAACAAGGCCCTGCTACATAAACTATGGCTATTGCATTTATCGATCATATAACTTAGGCTTAACTCTATCCAAGAAATGACTGAACTGGCTTCTATCCCAGGCAAGGTCAAAGCTTTCAAGCATTAAATACTTCTTAACATAATACGGAGGCTTAAACCCAAACAAAACGGGGAAATTTGATTCACGCAGTTTTTACACTTTTATGTTCCATAGAGGTTGGAATGATTAGACTTCTGAATGTTAATTATTTTTCCATACCATAAATGAAAAGGGCTTAACCCATTTGTTATAGTACTTTTCCAAGAATTAGGGGAATTGTGAGTTCAGAATCAAATTTTTAATATTTTACAATAAACCGAGTAATGATTAAATGGTTTGTTTTTTGGATGAAACTAGGCATTTTGGAAACATAAAGTGAAAGGAAAAGTCCTGTTTCCTACTACTATACATTGAAGAGAATTCAGAAAGAAAAATAAACACAAGACATGAATAATATAAAAGCAAAAGGTAAATATAGAAATGACCTAAATCTAATTTTCTTTCTGCTTGAAAAATTAAATAGTCCTACAAAACCGTCTTTGGCTTCTACATTTGAAAAAATAACATTTCTCTAACTTTCAAAGACTTTTTTTTTTTTTTGGTATAGAACAATGTCAACTGAAAAGTTACTGTATTACAATCCTGTTATACTTGCAACTCTTACACTGACTACAAGATGAACAGTGTCTGTTCATTGTTTTGTCACTTTCCTTTAATAACACTAGTTTATTTATTGGTCTATACCATGCATATCTGATGCTTCTGTTTTTGTGTGGGTTGCCTTGATATTCTTACCCTTGCCAAAACTTCTGGAAACATCATAATGAGCAATGCTTTGGCTAAGCATATGCAGGGGTAGCACCAACCTTCCTATTTACAATGTACAGTCTACATGGAAGGGTGAAAGTCCTAAAGATGAATTTTGCTAGCACTTTTTATAGGATTGACAGAATGCTGACAATTTATTTCAAGATGGAAGAAACTGAGATTATAGGATGGTGAGAATGAGGTGAGTTATAGTGAGAACATGAATCAACTTACCTAATTTTCTAAACATAAACCCTTGCCTGTATAGCTCACATGTCATACATGTGTTTACCACCCCATGGGGCAACAGGTTCACATTCAAAATTATAAATGATACAATTTCAATTATTGTTAACATAATGATCCTGCTTAATCCTCTGATTAAAAGGGTGTATTCTAGAATGAGATTCCTTTGTTTCAAAGTCAATGTTCAATATTTGCTAAGAATTTGTTTGGGGCAGGTTATCTTTTTAAAGTAGGGATAATGGGAGTCTCTATATCATAGGGTTGTTGAAAAGAGTAAATGAAGGAGTATACATATATATATACACACACATACACACACATGCACACATATACCAAGCATACATATACAGTAAGCATATATATATTTAGATATCTATATAGCATATATAGATATATAGCTACATAGTAGATATATAGATATATACTATATAATATATAGTATATATTATATCTATCTATATATCTATATATGCTTAGAAGAAGACTGGCAAACTGTAAATGCACAATACATTTGAGCTATTTTGTTAATCAGCTTGTAAATTACTTTTGAGGAAATTCATACAATATTTGTTCTTACCAGTGCTACGCTATGCCATTATACTAAGGGATTAAACACTCAATTTTTTACCCGCAAAAATGTGTTTGTATGTCAGTCTGAAACACCCATCTTCATTATAGAACAATGTTACTACTTGTAAGAGAATCTATGATTATAACAGGGAAATAATAAAACAAGAGAATGAGCATCTAAGTCCAGAAGAAGGCCAAAGTCTTTCTCTCTTCAGCTCAATTATCTCCCCTTCTCATCACACTCTGTTAGTATTTCAACAAAACTAAATCTAAATCTAACAATAGTCCTGACCAGGTAATGTGGGAAGTTCTTCTCTCTGAAAAGCCATGGGGGCCATAGAGCAGTGATACAATTTGCTCCTTGTGGGTACGTATAGGTATGTTACTGCTAACTTGTTCAGGTTATTATTTTTTTAGACTAAATATCAGAAGTTAATTCAGTAGATACTTGACATTTGTGAATTTAATATTCTAAGTTTTATTTATTTAAGAAAACCCAGGCCGGGCGCGGTGGCTCAAGCCTGTAATCCCAGCACTTTGGGAGGCCGAGATGGGTGGATCACAAGGTCAGGAGATCGAGACTATCCTGGCTAACACGGTGAAACCCCGTCTCTACTAAAATACAAACAATTAGCCGGGCGAGGTGGCGGCGCCTGTAGTCCCAGCTACTCGGGAGGCTTAGGCAGGAGAATGGCGTGAACCCGGGAGGTGGAGCTTGCAGTGAGCTGAGATCCGGCCACTGCACTCCAGGCTGGGCGACAGAACAAGACTCCGTCTCAAAAGAAAAAAAAAAAAAAAAAAAGAAAACCCAAAAGCTCTATCATATTTAAAATCCACCATTTTGTACAAGCGTAAGCTTGAATCTTGCTTTCCTGATGAAACCAACCCAGGAGCCAGCCATGGAAGGAGTGAATTGGATTCACCAACATTCTATTCTATGTAAGCATTGAAAGCAAACCTATCAAGATTATGAATTGAGGTGGGATCTTTTTCTTCACATTACCAGGAGAAGTGGTTCTGCAAATAGCCTGTGTACCATTTGCATCTCATGTTTCAAACTAGAGTGTAGTTGTGGTTATATATAAACTAAAATCCATAGAATGACTAAAGCTGTATTTGCACTGCACCCTTTTCCCCACGGGCCACATGGTGGTACTGGTGAGAAGTAAAAAAAAAAAAATCTAAAATTGTGAATATTCTTGATCTGAAAACTTATGAATTATTTTAGATTAATGTATATCATAGAATCACTATGAGTCTAAATGGAAGTTCACTTAATATTTTTAGTCAATTTTATTTTTATAGTCAGATTATAAGCTATAGTGGAACTGACAATAATGTAGAGGTTCTTTCCGGTCTTGAGTAGTACTGTAGGGAAATGATAAAGCAAATATTTTAGCTCCACCTCCTACTCCAGAACAAATTCTCACATACTTCATCTGCTGTGTGTATGGTGCGTGTTTATGACGTGTGTGTGTGTGTGTGAATTGAGTTTAAGCTTAAGTGTGATTTTAGGATATCTTCCTTAGAATAAGTTACCCTCATCTCCTCATTCCCAGGCTTGCCATTGTATTTCCATTTTTCATTTGTTTGCTTGTTTAAGCCATGGGATTCAATGAAATCTTGCACAGAAATCAAAAATGAAAATCAGGCAAAACCACACTTCTCTGGTAGATGGCTGAGGTAGCAAAGTACAGAACAGTGCCTCCTGCCTTTCCTCCCTCCTGTGCCCACTCCACTCCTACATTTTACCCCCTTATAGACAACATTGAAGGTATCTTTCAAGAAGAAAATTTTCACAGCAAAGGGGAAAAGAAACCATTTTGAGCTAACATAAACAACGATTCATTAAGGAAATCAAGAGAGAGAGAGGACAGTGGTAAAAGGAAGAACTGTATCAGACCTGGACTCTAGTCCAGACTTCCTGGGTTGCCAGTTAAGTGGCATTTGGCAAACTGGGCTCCAAGATTCATTTCCTTTGCCTATCAAAGGAGACTAACAATCAGGAAGACTAAGCAAGTTAAACTGACTTACTATGCACTACATGGAAGTGCTGATATTGCCATCAGCATGTCACTTACTCATTCATTTATTCCAGCACATATTTATTGAGACCTACTATGTGCCAGAAACTATGCTAGGTTCCAGGAAATCAAAGATAAAAGGCACGATCTCTGCCTTTTAGAATTCTGGTAGTGAGAAAGTCATGTAAAGTTGCCTGAGGGAATCAGAGAAGATTCTAAGAGCATTGCACAGACCCCAGAGGAAATGGGGATAAAAGACAAGTAATTTAGGTGGGGACATGAGGGGAGGACAGTTGTTTTATCCTGCAAAGGCACATGGTCCACTTGGGACCCTGGGCTTCCAGCTAAAACTCATAGACACTAAAGAGCAAGGTTCTTGCCTAATCTCACTCTCTTTGGCTGTCTCACCTCAAAACTTCCCACATACCATGCTTTAAATGGACCATTTATATTGCTATACTTATTGACAGTGTTTTATAACTATCTAAATAATTGTCTATCTTTATCATTACACTGGAACTGTTTGCTCTATATCTATGTTCCTGACAAATGCATGACATCCACTTAATAGTATTGAATGAAGGCATGGATGGATGATTTAATGAATAAATGGTAGCAGAGAGTATACAAAAGAGATGTCACAGCAGGAAGATAATGTTTGCTTACTCCAAAGTTTGCCTTGGGTCCTGTTCAACGTACTGATGAATCTGATCCTCCAACCCACTCTTTTATGTAAATATGGAAAGCAAATTCTTTCAAGATTATGAAGTAAGATAGGAAATGTTTATCCTATCCTAACAGGAGCAGTAATTTGCAAATAGCTATATCTACCCCTCCCTCTCTGCGCAGTATTTGACTTTATATGATGTGTGTTCTCTGGATTGTTGGGTCTTTGGAAGATGGCTTCTCTTTCCCATACACTCACGGTAGACGTGAACTCAACATGTAATCTGTACAAGGCAAACATTTATGAGCAGTGGGACATCCTATGAACACCAGGGAATAAATGCAAAATTTTGTGTGAAAGAAAAGTTATGGGGGTTGGGGATTTCTGTACAATAGGGTTTTCATCCTTTATGGACCTGGGAAACAGAGTATCTCTGGGAGAAAAAAGTTCAGGCATCTCTATATATATTTCCAGTTTAACAAGCTCACAAATCAATCTGATTATCCAGCACTTCAACTGGGATCTGGCTTACATCTCATAAACAAACACTTCTGGTTTTACCTTTTTGGGTTCTGGCATATTATTAATATAAATAGTGTAGATTCCACTTTTATTAAAACCAGCTTGATATACATCTGCACAGTCTCTAAATGGTTTCTCTTCCTCTCTTTTTCCTCCCTTTAGTAAAACAAAAAAAAAAAAAAAAAAAAAAAAAATTGCAATATGTGAATATCAGTACCATTAGTAGCCAAATGGACTCCAATAATAGCTAAGCATGTCTTCATTTCCTCCACACAAATGTCAATATTGCACATAGTAAGAAATTCAATCATAAAGACAATACTAGATTTTGAGGTAGCTTACAAAATTAAAAAAAAAAAAACTGAAGGAAAAAGCTGTAGAACCATTTCTAACTGAATGCTTATATTTTACTTAATTTCTTACTTTTTTTTCTGTGTATCCTTTCCAAAACATCAACTCAAGGAACAAATGACCTGGGCATGTAATATCTTCAATTGGTAGCAATTACATCAAGTTTCCTGCAAAATCTCTAAAACATTCTTACCTACATTTCACAGGAAAGTCTAAAAAATTGCTAATGCACTCTTTGGAGCAGGAAGAGATAAAGATAAATTCAAACATAAAAATGCAATATGGAAGTTTAAAACACTAAAAGCAAGTAGTACTGTTTTCTGCAACTTTATATTGAAGAGTTTCTGGAAAATTTTACCAACAAAACAAAACAAAACAAAAAGAATCAACAACTGTTACAATAATTAGATTTGGGAAGTAGAAAAGACTTTATGACCCAACTTAACTACCTACAATGAAAATGTAACCAAACTTTACTTTGTTCTTTCTTTAATGCCCCGAAGTTAAATCATCAGGCAGATGATACACAAATAAAAGAACAATCACATAAATAAGACTTTGAAATTAAATTATACAGGGGGAAGAGTCATAGTAAAGGCTAGAAGTCAAGTGAAGACAGGAAATCTATTAATAGTTAGAGACTGTCTCTACTGAGGATAACCTTATTTTATTTACTGAGCTTTACCCATTATTAACTTCTTACAAATGAAATAAAAGTACAAAATGACACATATTTAATAGCTTTTTTTAGCTAAAGATATGTGTGTTATATTTATAAAATATTCATGATTTAGTATTGTCTATTGTGTATTATTTTAGTAGTCAGTTTTATTTAACCTTTTCCTAGAAATTAAGATTAAGACTATTTTGTAATCTTGCCCTTAAAGTTTCCTATCACT
>NW_016808026.1:4137456-4220196 GCF_001698545.2 Rhinopithecus bieti
CTGAGCTTTACCCATTATTAACTTCTTACAAATGAAATAAAAGTACAAAATGACACATATTTAATAGCTTTTTTTAGCTAAAGATATGTGTGTTATATTTATAAAATATTCATGATTTAGTATTGTCTATTGTGTATTATTTTAGTAGTCAGTTTTATTTAACCTTTTCCTAGAAATTAAGATTAAGACTATTTTGTAATCTTGCCCTTAAAGTTTCCTATCACTTAATAAATATCTGCTTTCAAACACACTGAGTTATAATAGTCTTTCATAATAAAATACCAAAGGCAAACTATGAGTCAAAATTTTACATTAATTTTAAGTGATCTAAATATCTAAAATCCTGGCCTAACTTAACACTGGGCTTCATACTAAATACTGGGCTTTAGTTGCCTAATGTTTACTAACTTATAGGTATTGAGCAGTCTAATCTTTGTGGAAAGAATTACTATTTCAATATAAATTACTCAGATTCTTAAAAATATTAAATTATGTTTCACGAAAATGAAATGTTTAAGTCAGATATATTGCCATAACAAACAAATAGTACCAAAGCATTTAATAACATTATGATTTTCTATGTAGCTCAAGTCTGCACTAATGGTTTTAATGAATCATACTAATAATTACATCTAAATACCACCATCACAACTTCCATGTCAACACAAAATAAATCAACTAATTAAAGGGCTACAGATTCATATGATAGTGAAGAAGTACTGCACAGAATGTATGCAAATAGCAATTTAAAGATGCATATATACATGCTTACTCAAAAGTCATCTTTAATGACATTGAGGATGTCAATGGATTATATAAAGGTATCCATTCCAAGAGCATTGATGTAGTTTACTGGTTTCATTTATTCTGACTTTATGGACTGCTATTTTTCTAAAACAAAACAAAATTTTTAAATTCCACCTACTGGATCCTTTCTTCTGTTGAAATGTCAAAAATAACCAAATTAGATGCCCAAAAAAAGAGATGTGAAGAAATACCAACTAAAATTTATGATCACTTGAGACACAGAAAGATGTGGTCAGCAGGAACCCAATGGTAAACCCATTTTTCTCTTTTGAGAGAGAAGGTTATTTATCTATGGAGAAAATGCTTCTCTTGTATATACCACATCCTGCCCTCCCCTTTTTAGTTATGTATGGAGAACACATTCCCTTCTCTTGTCTGCCATCTCTCCTCCCATTTTTTTTTTGTTTTTTGTTTTTTTGGTTTTTTTTTTTTTTTTTTTTTTTTTTGTTTGTTTCCCCCCCCGCCCCCACTTCAAGAAGATGTTGGAGAAGGGACTATGTGTGGGAAGAGGAAGCTATTTCACACACATTTTAGTAACTGAGGAAAAGGAAATAGTTGGGTATTAACTTATTTTTGTGAAAACTAACTGTATAAAATTTGTTGTCAAAACCATGAATACAAATTCTATACTTAGGAAAATGGTTTGAGAATTCTACCATCAAAAGGTACACCTAGTATTACGGTTATATTATGGATTTTTTGTGGTTATGGTAACATATATGAAATGGATATTGTATTTTCTTGAAATTTAACTTGGTATGTTTGAAAATTTAAATACTCATATTTTTTCAAAAAAAGTCATTCTTTCCAGAAAGATTAGATAGCTTGTTTTTAATTACTTACCAGTTAGCAAGCATATGCCTGAAAGTTAATTCAGGCTACGTTTTAGAGTAGCAAGGCATTGAAAATCAATGTAAAAGCTTCATCCACAGCTTACCTTTGGTATTTTTATTATATACTATGGTTTGAATAAGGTCCCTTCGATAAGGGTAGATTGACCTTTAGAGTTTTTTTCTTCCTTAATCTATAAAATGAGGTAATTATAAATACCTCTGAGATGGGTGTATGAATTACATAACACAGTGCAAAGACAGTGAAGCATAGTAAGTACTCAAGAAATGGTATTTGTTGTGGTAATGACAACACTCTTAATAGCAATATTAAACTGTTACTCCTTCTTATGGAAGGGACACTAGCAGAGTGTGGAAGGCTGGCCAGTCCAGTCTAGCGGGTGGTGGATGCTGCTGTCTTCCACCTTCCAATTAAAACATAGCAGTTATAGTTGACTGGTAACATTTAGGATCACATTGAATTAGCCTCTCCTGGTCAAATTCGGCTAATTGGCTGGTTTCATTCATTGAACAAATCAGATTATACCATTGTTTACATTTAAAAATAAACCCAAAACAGGTAATCTCATCTTGCTGTATATTTTAAGCTTTACCTAAATAGTTAAGATTTAAAGATTATTTCAGATGAAATTATAAATGATTTATATATCAACGTATTGGTTATAAAGGTTTCAATCCCATGACTTTTTGCATGACTCTTTTCTTTGTTAAGTACTGCAGAGTTCTGAAGTCCAATGTCATGCATAGATATTGTAAAACTGGACACATAGCAAACATTTTAAAATCTAGAGAGAACATAACATTTGAATTTCCTGAACACTGCAAGCGTCAGCACCAGTGATAAGTTTTTTTAGAAGGTCTTGAGATTCAGTTAGATAGAAGATAGAAATTGGAGGAATATTTAGTAAATGACCAAGACAGATAGACACAATAGACTTGATGAGTCTGAGAGCAGCAGCTCACAACTGTAATAATAGTGCTTTTGGAAGCAGAGGCAGGAGGATCCCTTGAGGCCAGGAGTTCAAGACCAACCTGGGCAGTATAGTGAGACCATGTCTCTTCAAAAATTAAAAAATTAAAAAAAAAAAAAGTCTGGACTAAGATTGGATGGAAGAGTAAAAGAAGCATCGCTGGACAGACATTGGTGGGAACCTTCCGGAGACCTGAAAGAGGACTGTATCTATCTCTCAAAGTGGTTTAAACTTTTTGTAATAACAAACTGATTTGAAAGCATGAGTTAAAAGGTTGATCTTTATGCCTAAAATTCTTTCTTTAATCATATATTCTTATTTTTCCTTTATTATTCTTTAATTTCTAATGAGTTCATTTTCCCTCTCATTGAGTTTAGATGCCTGCCAATCCTATCACTGCTTTCCTAGCCTCCCTTTGCTTTCTTCTTAGCCTCAATCCCAGAGTCAGGAATTTAATAATGGTCCATTTGGCATCCCTGGTCTCTCCATCTATTGTTCTTTCATCCACTCACCTTTGCATAGGTAAATCCCAAACCCCAGATGGGCATTCATTCACTTTCTCAACCCCCTTGTAGACTGCAAACACTGAGTCATGTGTAATAAACTTTCTATGACATTTCCTGTAGGGTGTATTGCAAATCTTTCTACTTTTTTAAAAAATTGAATCCTATTCTTATCTTCTCTCACTCTTTATAAATGACCTTTATGGTTTACTATGAAGATCAAAGCCATTTGATATGTCTCCTCCACTACCTCCTTCTACCCTACAGAAGTTGTCTTTGCCTATCTTTCCCCTTGCCTTCTGTGTTGACCTCTCCTAGTCCCTTTCAACTTCTCTAATTGTTTTTTTCTTTCCTCTTTTATCGATTTATTTTCCTCTCATCACCTACCATATAGAAGTTCACTAAGATTCCATTCTTGGATGTCTATTTCTTATACATCTGTTCATTTTGCACACTCTCTATCATGGCTTCCAACTGCTGCAGAAAAGATTTATAATATACACAGGCACTTTTTAACACTATTTGCCTCTCTCTTTGCCTTCAGATTCATATATCTACTTGCCTGTTGGTCAGTCCTTCCTGCTATGCTAGCTTTCATTTGTTTAATGTTACATAATCTTTCCTTCCAAACCACGTGTTTGCTCTTTTCCTTATTAGTCCCACTATCCTTCTTCAGTTTTTATCAGTTGAAAATTAATGAAAGTGGTAATTTTTTTCTAATGAGATAATTATAGTATGGCTTTTCCATTTGTCCCTCTGCTTCTTATCCTCTCTTAGTTCAATCATCCTATATTATTAATTCAACAAACATTGATGGACATTTGCTATTTTTAAAACTTTTCGTAGGCCATGGAGATACAGACATAAAAAAGCTCAAGCCTGCCCTTCATGTGCTCACAGCCTGATGCGAAAAAGATCTTCCATGAAAGCTATACCCATGATTAGTAACTTTTATGATAGAACAAACCTCAATTCAAGGTGACTTAAGCAAAAAGATAATTTATTGGATCATGTAACTAAAGAATCCAATGTAGACTTTAAGTAAGTCATGATAAGGTTTCAGACAATGTGACCAGAAATTGTTTTCTTAGTCTTTTTCTTAACCCACTTATTCTTGGCAATCAACCTGGTCACAAGATAGCTGGCAACAACTTGCAGGGCTATAATGTCACCAGTTTAAATACAGCACCAAAGAGAGCGAATGCAGACAATTGTTATCTTATAGGTATGTATCAAGCACATTGGGAATGTGCAAGAATATACTCCATCTGCCAGGTGGACTCCAGGAAAGCTACCTAGAAGAGATAACAGTTGAAAGAATAAAACATATAGAAAAGCTTATCTGACCTAAATTTAAGAGCCTGGTATGCTAGTTCAAAGACTTTGCCCACACCAATATCAGCAAATAAATCTAGAAAGTCCTAGGAATGAATCATTATTCATTCTTTTCATTTAGCCTTATCTATACAACCAAATCTTTGTCATCTAAAGGGGTAGAATAGAGACACAGACAGGTGCATGTCTGTCTTTCACCAGGCAACATTCAGTCAATAAGCAACCTGAGACCTGATGCTAGCAGCTGTTGACTTTATCCTGATCTTCCCTTCCTTTACCCAACCAATTTCAATCCAGATGGTGTATCTGACACCAGACTGACTTCAGGGGAGGACCATGAAAGCTGAGGCAGAGGGTCACTTCAATTCAGATGAACCCTCAAGAGAAAACTTCCTGGAATGTGGAATTGGTAATTATGAGCCTCAGCAACACTAGCTGAGAACACAGAAGGCAATTAGCCTTGCTACCAGAGACAGTGTAAAAAGTCACAGCCCTTTCTCTTACCTATTTTCTGATGAGTTGCCATAAAGAAATCAGTTCTTCAATCGTTCTTTTTAAATCTTAAATGTGGCTAATTGTTCATATATTTCCAGTATTTACCAAACATCAGAATACATGTGGATCAGGTTATTTGTTCAAGGATAGTCCTTGAGACATCATCAGTAGGGAGATCATAGCAGTAGAAATTGACCCTGAACCTGTGACACAACAGGTCACTGAAATTAACTGAGAATATAAAAGAAGAAAATAGCACATCTGACAAGTTGCAAACGAGCAAACGATTGATTAGATTTTGTACTTTTTAGTCAGGTGTGTGGGCATTTCATAGAAAAAACATTTTGAAGACACTCTCTAGAATCCTAACTTATGTGAAAGAATCTTTAAAAGTGGAAGAAGGTAATGTCTTGCATTTCAAGGGTGTGGAAGAATCAAAAGATTTCCAGGCAGTCCAAGTTTCAGTATTTTATGGGTGGGTATAGGGGTGAGGGATATTTACCAATGACTTTATAAATACATATACAAATATATATATAGCTACACAAATACATACAAGCTGTATGCTTATAAATGGAAAATGTTGAGGTTGGTATTTTTTCTTATAGAAAACATATGTATACAAATTAAGTATCTGTGGGCTGATATCTCAGCATGACAGTTTTTAACCTATAAAAAATGGCAATTGAATATGGTTATATGTGTGCATGTGTGTGAGACAGTATAACAAACACATATATTCTATTCTTAAATACTCTTAATTTGAAGTCCTTGATTAACTAAAAGTGTACTTTTTTTACTTAAAACAACTACTTCCTTTTTCAAAGTCCCTCCAACCCTGGTATAAGGGAACACTTGAACATCTTTTATCTAGTGACTTATTATTTTAATTAAACATTTTTTAAAAAGAACTGCTTTGCTCTCATTTAAATTATTTATATGTAATTTTATGGATATCTATAAAATCTTAACTACCATTTTTTATGGAACTATAATGATCATGATCATAATAAAATCAACTAGCATTAATTGAACACTTACTATGTGGTAAACTCTGAATTTTATGTGCCAAGTATGTTTTATATGCTTCATTTTGTTCAATCCTTATAAATATCTTATAAGGAGTATTTATCAATATATTGTTTTATATGAAGAAATTGAAGCTCAGAAATGCTACTAACTTCGCTAAAAGTTGTAAGTAGTAGAACTCTCTGACTATAAAGCTGAAAATCTTAACTGCTTCTTACTGGCCTTTTGAGTAAAGTGAAACCCAAATAGAACTTCAATGAGTCATCTGTCAGAGAATCCCCAACAATACTTATCTCTGCTGACAAGGGCACACCCAAGGTCCTGAGTGATTCAGGGTAAGCCTTAAGTCTGAAAGGGTGCAGCCTTGTCTCATGGAAGCAGGACATATGGGAAAAGAGAGAGGAGGCAGCAATGACAAAGACAAAGGATATGTTGACATGAGGATAGCAGAGGGCCATAGGCAATAGAATTGTCCGAGAAGGAAACCCTCAACAGAAAAGTGAAGCCATGACGGCCCACAATGTCCAGAGCTAACAGAGGATAAGGAAGTGAGAGGTCCCCAAACAGCCATATTGGATTTCATCATGTCCATACCCTAAAAGTCACACTGACTCAGGATTTACCCCCACTAATTTTAGGTATTATTCTCATAAGCCTGGTAGCTGGTCTCCCAGCCTACGGACTATTTGCTAGAAGCTATGAAGACAGAGGATAGGCTGGTGGGAAAGTGAGAGTGGAAATGTGTGTGTGTGTGTATGTGTGTTTGTGCATGTGTGTGAGTGTGTGTGTATTTGTGTCTGTGTGCGCATGTGTGTGTGTGCGCTTGTGAGTGTATGTGTAAGTGTGTGTGTGCGTGCATGTGTGTGTGTGTGCATGTTTGTGTGTGTGCATGTGTGAGTGTGTGTGTGTGTTTTTGTGTTCATCTTCTAGTATCAGGCATGGAGACAAGAAATTGGATTACTGAAAGTTTGTGTGTGTGTGAGGAAAAGTGAAAATTTTAAAAAGTAGGCAAGACTAAGACATGATAAGAATTTGGGCATTGAACAATATAAAGGGGGCAAACTATATACTTTTCAGAGGCATCATGGTATTATGATGACAATTAATTCATATGGATAATAATGGATTAAATTCTTAGAAAAAAAAAGTTTTTCAATTTTCTCTTCCAAGAACGAGAGGAGAGAATAAAAAAATGCAGATAATTTTTCATCACATTTAAAATTTTCATAAAATTTTACTATGTGAAGGGATACATTTTAATTATCTGGAGAATATATTGCCCATGATGTATAATTGCAGATATACAAATTTTCAATAATATTAAAATATACATAAGGTATATAAACTCTTACATTTACGCAGACATGCAAAGCCTCCTATGTCATAAGTGAATCTCTAATGTAAGGTACTTTTTTAAAGTGGAAGAATAATTAATCATCAATTAACTCTACCTATTTCTACTGCAGTTTGATTACTATGCTCAAATAAATTTTGCAATTGTCTTCTAATGTGAAATGATTCTCATGTGTATAACAACGTATATTCAATGCCTATTACTACCTAAAGTAACCAAGAATGGGGAAAAAATACTTGACTAAAAGGTAAAAATGGAAATACACACCATCTTTGTTTAATCAAGTAATCTTTCATTTTACATAAAATTAATTTCTTTGTTTTTCCCTTGGGTACCCTGTTGGGCAGTTATGAACGCCACATGGCCCTTGCCATTTATTCGGGAGCTCATTTCACTCGCAGAGACATTTCAGGTGTTTCATGTGTGTTAATTTTCCATCTAATTTTTTTCAGCCTGGCTACAATATATTGATTTTATACAAAATATTTCCCATGCATGTGGGAAAGCTTAAGGGGAATCTTTTGTGCTCTGCTATGAGCAGACAAATATAATTTATTTCAGCAACAGCCATTAAAAATGGAATGAAAGTCCTTGGGCAATGCTGTAAACATAGAAAGCAGTTGCCAGATGCTTTTGAAAACTGACACACACACACAAAACTCCACTTTGAAGTTTTGAGTAAATAAGTCGTGTCACCATAAGTAGGTCACCTTGATTCTTACTCTTGTGGTGTAATATACTTGAAGATCGGTACTTGACTACCAGCCCTGGCTCTACGTGGGCTTCTACTCTGAATACAGGGCTTCACTGGTTATTAGGGGTGACACAAAACCAAGAGACAAAGTTGTAATGTTTGGTATGAGTCATAAAGTATGTGGGTTTGTGTAGGATACCAGGCAATCTCTAAGGTGTGTCATACTTCTATGTTAACCAACCTGGCAGCAGAGCTGGGACTAGAACAGAGGTGTCATGATTCCTGCTCCTTCTAAACCACCGTGTCTGCCCTCTTGATGGCATACATCTGCTCCGAGATACTGGAGAGAAACCATCTCAATCTATAATTCCTAGTTCTAGAGAGATAGGTTGGAGAATTAATTATGATTCAGATTAGGTTTGTGTGTGGTCTGTGTGTTCGTGAGGCCTAAACAACTGGCAACATCTCCCTTTAGAACCAAATTTCCACTTAAAATTATACCCAAACTTCAAACTCACTATTCTAAAGGACGTCATCCCACTTGTGAAAATGGAATGTTCACACCTAAAAATAATTAAGATATATGCGAAGATATAATAAATACACAAGTTAAAAGAGGTCTGATAGTTGATATTACATTTGATAATTTGACTTATTTATAAATCCATTAAAAATGTGAGTAATTATTTGTAGGTTACATATTAATATGACTCCTTAGCAGACATAACCCCACTCTGAATGTGAACACCCAAACCAGTACAAGCATGATATTCCAGTGTACTTGAAATCAATTTTCATGTTGATATCCTTTGGTTGATAATAAATTATGAGTTCCTATAGGAAGCTAAAAATGTTACTAGTTTTAAAGGTTCTTTGCAATTGACTTTTAGAAAATCTTATGCTAAAAATAAATATTTTTTTATACACATTTAAAGCTAAACGTACAGTTGCAACATTCTTCAGGTTTTACCTTCTTTTCCTCACTTCTTATAGTATAAAAAATTTCGTGAGGTTTTCACTCTATAGTTGATATAATGCATACATATTTAATGTTGTTAATAAAACTTTTTTTTACTGTCTCTCAGAGTAATTATAGGTGTCATTTGGTTCAGTGTAAAGTAGAATATCTTATCTGTGACGGATGTCTACTGTTCCGTTTTGTCCCTGGATTTTGAAAATATCTGTTGAATTTGACTTGAGTGTGGATGAGTCCAGGAAATGACTTAGTTGAAAGTCTATTCAAACTATTTGTGCTTCTTCACTTTAGCCAACCAGGCTATGAAAGTATAAGGGAAGAAGGATGGAGTTTGCTCATGGTAATATTGGAACATCAAGGAAACACTCTTTTTTTGTGGCCTTTTACCCCTGCAACTTCCAAGCCCAGCTGGAACCAGGAGATATCCCTTTTCAGATAGTTCATCTTGTTTCTGAAGTTAAAAACTCCAATTCCAAATGAGAATTAACCACAAAATTTCAAATCTCCCCCCAAAGATGGGGTTTAGAAATAGTTCATGGGAGAGGTCAAGGACTATGTTATTTTTTATTTTGTTATCATTAGTTTGGCCATTCACTATTCACAATTCTTTTTTTTTACAAAAATTATGACTTTTCTAAAAGGCAGATAACACGCTCCATCAAAAAGGAGAAATATACCATTTCCAAAATAAACAGTCAATTTTGCTTTAAGCCATTGGGTTTTATGAAAGGAAGTGCTAGATAGTGTGGTTCATTTTAAGGAAATTGTAAATGCTTGACATATAATTTTCTGTCAAGATAAAGCATTTCCCTCATTAAATGGGAACAAGTACTCACTGTAGTGTTCAGCAGATGACTTCCTGTATTTTCTTTCTCTTTCTACCTAATCTTAAATTGTGCATTACAAGTACTAAATGAAAACTGAGTATTTTATCCAGTCAACGAAACTGATACTTTCCATTTTATCAATGTTTATATGAGTGACATTCAAAAAGTTTTAATTTCCTCCCATCACTTGTGATGTTTTTAGAGTCATTCTTAACTTAAGGGACTTGCAGTTCAAACTATCTCATCCCTTACAGAATGATATAAACTTCATAAACTCAACAGACACTGCATGGGAGGTAAATTCCTTTCAGATGGTAGAATTATTCTGAGAATCAAGCCAAATGACTCCTCAGCACTGAGAAGAAAGCAAATGCCTCATTTCTCCCTTTAAAAGGCTAGAGGCTCAAATCCCCAAAATAATGATCAAGTGTTCCATACCATTGCAATAAGCTTCTGGGAAAGACACTTTAGCCCAAATAGTCATCACTTAAATATTTGTAGTATCAGCCATTATGTCTTTGAGATAATGTGAAAGAATTTTTAAAAATGAACTACATGAGAAGCTCCTATGAATTGAAATTTATACTTCTTGTAAGAGAACTAAGTACATAAACATGTTCATGTCTCTCAGTACTTATTTTTAAGTTTCCTCTACTCTGTGCCTCCCCACTTAAAGTTATTATCTGTCCTTTCACATTCAAGTTTATTGAATGTGAGTATACAATGATTTCTGTTCTGACTTCCTCTCACTCATTTTAGTCTTTGAGATATGCAGCTGAGCCATGTAGCATACCAAATCTCTGTATATAGAAGGTTCACTTTTTAAAAATTTGACTGTCATGCTTACTTGCCACTGTAAAGAACATCTTTCATAACTGTCTTTTTTTTTTTTTAAACCTTCCCAAAACACTTCTCACTACTGTTTTCACACTAAGTCTATGTTTTCTTTTGGTATCTTTTTTTGAATCTGTCCCTTAAAACTTCAAATTTTTCTGCCTTTGATTTTACACTGTCATTATCTCATACAATGCACTCATAACTCTATATGTAAATGCTCTCAAATTGTACACGAATGTGTGCCCATATCCTTGCATTTTGGGGTTGGGGTAAGTGGAAAGGAAAAAATAGCATAGTTTGCATCAGGTTTCCTGATGGATCTGTGACCCCCACCTGAATAAGAGCCATTGCTTTATATGCACTTTCTATGATTTTACCTCTTATCTCCTCTGAGGACACATAATTGTTCTCCTTCTAGGATCCGATGTATCTGCCTGCCCGACTCTGTCCCACAGGCAACTCAGTCAAAATGTCCCAAATTAAAACTCACTATTTTTTTCCCTTCCAACCTATTTCTTCTCCCATGTTGCTGGTTTTAAAGAATGTGATGAATGCACCCTCAGTTGTTTAACCTAGAAATGTGCAATTGGTATTAGATTCAACTTCTAGGAAGTCATTATTTCTTGCTGATTCTAATTTTTCTATTTTTAACAATTTCTTCCACTTAGTTTTCCATTTACCCCTGTTTAATATGGACCTTATTATTTCTTTCCTAGAAATGACTTTGAAATTCTGACAAAAATCATCAACTCTACCTTCCCTGTCCAACATGGTGCAGTGTGTAACGTACAGTATTCAGAACAAGACTCTGGGTTCAAATCTCAGCTTGCTCACTTGCTAGCAGTACAATATTTAAGCATTATTCACCTCTCTGTACTTAGCTTATCTTTCATATAGAGTTGGTAATAGCACCTATCATACAGTGTTGTTATCAGAATTAAATAAACTAATATATGCAAAGGTCTCAGAAGACTGGTTTGTGCTAAGTATTTGCTGATATAATAATGGTAAAAGCATCCATCTGGTCCCCTACTCCAGGCTTCTCAGCTTTCCAGTATGTTTCTCCTACATTGTCACTGGGGAAATTTTTTTCTAAAATGCAAAGATCACCGTTATCCTTATATACTGACAATGACCGCTCATTGATTTTAGAGAAAAAATGTGGCCTTTTTGGTCTCCGTCAGTTCCTCTCTCTGAACTCATTTTAAGACTTAGGCTACAGCCCGCTCCCATGACTTCTGGAAAATATACATGCTGTTTGTACTCTCTGGTGTGTCCTTCACTTTCTTCATTTTTTAGACGTAACTATCATCTCCCCATTAGAACAAGCTTGCTTATGTTTTAATCCGAGATCAATGATTTCCAGCTTTGTAACTTTGGGCAAATTCTCAAATTCTCTGTGGAGGTTATAAAATGATGCTAGACATGGTAACTCCCTCATGTTGCTGCTGTAAGGGCTAACACATGTAAAGCCTAAGCAAGCTAGAATCATAATAAGGATTCAGTAAAATCCCCAAGAAAACTCTAGAGATGCTGGATTCTGCACTTACCCTTCTGTTCCTGCCATGATTTTAATATTTCTCTGTGAGCTTTGCTGGGGTCCAGGCACCAAAGGCTCACTTCTAGCAAAGAATTCTGAAAAATAATTGTTTACTTGTTTCTCTCCTATCAAACCCTAGGTTCTTTAAAGCCACAGGATGAAATACATCTTTTGTTTTTCCTAGTGGTCTGAGCAATATTTGGCACATTATAGAAAGTTACCAAATATTTGTTAAATAAAAATGAATAAATATCATTTCCCCAGAACAGAACACTTGCTGCAGAACTGTTTTGAATGAATGGATAAATTTATGAACCACATCTTGCTACAGCAGAAATGAGCTTCAAGCTGATTTGGGCAGTGTGAGACAATCAGACTGTGTAAGTTTATAATACAGTCTAAATACTATTTAAAAAAATTTTATTTTCTTTTTTCCTTTCTTTCTTTTTTAACAGACTTTGTCAGTAAATTCCCAATTATATAATATATTTGCCCCATGTATGTTCCACATGTGATATTTTAATCACCGCTGTACATAGATAACCAGTGATTTTTTTTATTATTATTATTTTTTGAGACAGAGTCTCACTCTGTTGCCCGGGCTACATCTTAGCTTGCTGCAACCTTTGCCTCCTGGGTTCAAGCAATTCCCCTGCCTCAGCCTCCTGAGTAGCTGGGATTACAGGCATGTGCCACCATGCCTGGCTAATTTCTATATTTTTAGTAGAGATGGGGTTTCACCATATTGGCCAAGCTGGTCTTGAACTTCTGACCTCAAGTGATCCACCCTCCTTGGCCTCCCAAAGTGCTAGGATTACAGGCATGAGCCACCATGCCTGGCCAACTAGTGATTTTTTAATAGTCACAGTAACTGATTATTCTCCCCTGAAAGATGCAAAACCTTGTTTGTATGCCATTATTAATGTAAACTATTTAATTCCAGCAACTATTTAATTTTGGTAATTTTGAATTGCCAAAAACATGAAGCAATCAGCTGAGTCTTGACATTGTGATAACATTGAGGGCAATGTTTCTTTAGTGGATAATGTTTCTAAGAATAAATGTGGCCCAATGTTTGCAGATGAAGGTTAGACAAAAATAAATGTGTTACTCAGAAGCTTTACAAAATGGATGCAACTCAGTTTGAATTGACTATTTGCCTAAGACACCACTATTGTCTATTAGGAACAAGAAGAGGAAAATTTGCAGAATTATTTCAGAGAATGTGTTTATTAGTTGTTCTTACTTAAAAGTATCTCACAACATCAGATGTGTTAGTAGAAAAAGTGCTGTGAAACTAAACAAAAGTACTCTCTTAATGCAAAGACAGATTTACTGTTTCTGGACCAAACAAATGTTTGGCAAAAAAGTACATTTCTAGCCAGCACTTCCTGGGAATTCTTTATCATATAACTTTAATGCATTATAGGCACTTTAGAAGGCATTAAAATAAAGATAACTACTATTATTTTAATATTCACTATGAGTTAACACAGAAGCTATGTGTTTTATACTACCCTTTTAAATTTTCAACATTTAAAAAATTAATTAATTCATTTACTTGTTTATGTATGTATTTATTCTAGGCCCTCTATTTCTTTTTTAAATTTAAATTTTATTTTTATTAACAAATAATAACTGTATATATTTATAGAGTAAAACGTGATGTTTTGGTACATGTATACACTGCAGAATGATCAAGCTAATTAACACATCCATTACCTCACATACTTGTCATTTCTTTGTGGTGAGAACATTTACAATCTACTTTTTTGGCAATTTTGAACTACATAATTGACAAATAAAATTTGCATATATTTATGGTGCACTACATACCCACCGAGGAAATACTATGATCCCATTTTAGAGATCAGAAAATGGAGGCCAAAAAAGCTGCCTGGATGACTGTCAACACTCAAACACTGTGGGGCATTGTATTTAAACATTTTCTGCAAAAGGAGTTTTGCTTATAAAGCACATAATGAATGTACTTAACGGAATCTTGTCCATTGAAGGAGAAAGAAGAAACTAAAGTTTAATGAATCAACTGTGTCTTCACAATGTGACCTTTGCTTGTATACTGAGCATCAAATGTAATTCTTTCCCTATTGTGGTGAAATAGACAGAATTCTCCTGACTTTATACATGATGAGACAGCTTCATAAAGGTTAAACTAGTTGCCAATGACAGGGGAAGCTCATTAACTTTTTTTATCTTGCCTTGCAGTATTATATTCAGGCTGTCTCCACAAATTAGTCGGTCAGATTGAAACCAGAAGACCTTCAGGGTGAATTAAAATGGTTGGGTTTTTGGATGATGACACAGCTCGTGTTTTTGAAGATCTTGTAGAACATCTATATTTGAGCTTTAAAATGTACATTTTAGAATATTTGATGCATTTATTGTGGTACATTTATTTAAAAATATTTTGCATATATAAATTTGTAAGTAAAATATTTACATATAATCCTTCAATAAATAATAAATTTATATGATATATAAATTTTGGTCATAAAACAAAGAAAGGCTTTACCCATGTGTGTTAGAATTTGAATAAAATTTCATTTTAATAACTGATATTTAATCTAGTATTATGCTATTAGTCATTTAAAATTTTAAATTCACCATAGCCAAACACTATGGCTCCAGTGAAAACAAAGATATGCGGACAATGAAAATCTTCATAAAACCTTATGAGAGCCACTTTCCATTTTGTGTCTCTTATGAGTTCTAAAATAACGAAATATTTAGTTAGAATACTTCACAGTAAGATTAAAGAAAAAAGAGATTAACAAGAAACAAATAAAATCTATGATCATGACAGCTCAGAACCCATTGGAAAATTAGCTAATTCCCTTAAACTAAGATGGCAAATCTTGTAGTTAAATCAGGATTCATCTTAGAATGTTGTCACTAAAAAGAAAAGATATCTAGAGGCCTGGAATATTTAGACCAATTCAGTTTCTATGATTATTATTTCTATTTTTTGGATATACTATATCATAGAATAGACACAGTTACTTTTTTCACTTCCTGAATGGCTATTAATGGTCTATCCTCATTAAAAAAAAAAAAAAAATTTCTTAAATTGAACAGATGTTTGCTTCCCTGATATTGCACCCAAAGTTCAAACCTAGCCAGAATATTTACTTTTAAAGTCACACCCTCTTCCTCTAAAAGCTTAAAGACACATTTATTAGGCAAATACTCAGAAAAGAAGTTAAATTACGATAAGTACGCAGACATATGAGCTCTGTGAGAATCACTAGGGCTTGACATCTCTAAAATCATGAAATAAAAACCACTATTCCACTCCATGTGCTTTAAGTCTCAGGATGATAAGAAAAATGTGTTTTCAATCTTTCCCAAAATGTATTCAGCTCAATATGAGAATAGATATATCTCATATTAATACTTAATTTTTAAATACTCATGAGCTCTATTAAAATTCTCTGGCAAAATACTACCATGCTTTCCTTCCAGTGGACTCTTAACTCAAGATTTTGGCAGGGTCTGACTGATTAGCAGGCTTTTCCCTTCCCAATCACATTACTGAGCACACCCAAATGGAGCTCGGAGAACTCACTGTTTAAAAAAAAATTTGCTTTATAAAGTATATTAAAGGCTTGTTTAGACTATCTAAAGGAGATATAACTCAAGGTAATGAAGTGTAATAGAGAAATGTGAAATGTCTTTAAAACAAAATCACTTAATATGGAGTTATCTTCCCTATTCATAGCTATACACGAAAGTATGAAATTGAACAAATTTGTCACATAGCTCAAATCCACTTTTAAATTAAAGGAACCTTCCCATGTGTATGTTGCATATGCTCACTGAACCACTTCATGAATGGTCACATAAGCCACAGCTTAATAACAACAACTTTCAGATATAAGTGGTATTCTCTTTCACTCATCACCATTTACAATTTCATCTTCATTCAGAGAAAGGCTGATTAGAGAAATACAGAAGATGACTTCAAGTTCCAAACTTTGAAGAGCTCTACTGAGGCTCACCAGAGGTTCTGCTTGAAGGAAACAGGTGCAAGCAGAGGCATTCATTCAATAATTGTTAGGTGGATGGATGGATAGACAGATGTATGCCTTCTAAAGAATGACAGACTTGTAGATGTTCCCAAAGGTTAAATGGCTTCAGACATTCTAATGATATCAAAAATTTGTATCTCCACTGTCACAACGACACCCCAGAATTAATATATCCGCACAGGACTAAGCACAAGTGATCTTAATAAATAATTTTAATAACAATAATCCTGCCTCACTCATAATACTTGTTACAAATAGTCTGTCTGATTTTCTCTGCAACTCACAATTTCCTACTCCATTCCCTTTAAAAGAAAATAATAAATATTAGCTTTAAAATGGAAATCCTCCTGAAACTCTCCCAGCATGATGAACTAATTTTTAACATTGGCTCATTTCTGTCCTATACATAGTTAAGTGTCTAACACCACAATACCAATTATTTATTCACAACAGTATCACAGATTTTATCTAAGGTTAAAAAGACAAAGAAAGAAGAAATTAGAGCACTCTTTCAGAAAGACATTGTGGATTCACAAATTTCAGCTTATGAATAATTCTCTAGGTAGCAACATGAGAAAATTATCAACATAAATTCATAAATGATTCTAACCATAAAGTTCTTCTGCTGCTTTTTACACAACAATCAATGCACTGGAGAAAGCTATATTGAGTATTTACTTGCTCAAAGGAAATAAAATATTAACAATACCAGAGTGAGGAAGACATTCTTACCACCTTCTTTAGTGCAAAGGTTGACAAGGTTGTGGACTGTGTCCATCAGCTCCAGTTGCTGCTTCTGAAGGACACTGTTGTTGGTGGTAGCTCTGTTTAATTGCTTTTCCAGCTCCTGGATTATATATGTTTGACGAGTAACCAAGTCTTGAAGGTTCTCTTTCTCTTCTTTTAAGGTGTCCAACTCTTCCTTGTGTTTTCCTTCCATTTCTAAGATTTTATGTTCTAATAAACTACAAGGAAGTGAAAATAAAACTTAGATTTGAAAAAATGTTATACAAAAAAAACCTTATAATTCAATTGGTTCCTGAATTTATTTAAGATGAAAAATTTTAATCAGGTATTTCACTGTAAAAATATGTTTTAGTGAGAGACTTAAGAATATATATTCTTTAGAATAGGAGTTATATATACAACATGTCAAATAAAAAATTATTAAACCAGATATTGTCAGAGTAATGTTAGATTTTAACTATGATTTTGTTTCTTGGTTTCCTTTGGTATATCTTATATCCAAGGTAGCTAACTTACACCCGAAGAGCTATACTCTAAAGAAGTTATAGTATAACTTTCACTAAGGAAATGGGCCTAAGAGGAAACAGAATAGTTTGGGGAAAAAATAAACAACATGTAGAAACTACTTTTTATTCACTTTGCTGTATTCATTTGGGGTTTTCAAAACATTAACATTGATTAAATTTCACAATAGTTCTGTGGGATCAAGGATAGTATATTGACAATCTGAAAAATCAGAAATAAAGAGAAAAATATGAATCAGAAACACAAAGATTTATGTACAATGACATTAAGACAGAAAAAAACTCTTATTTTGAAACTGTTGAAAATAATATTTTTAATCATTTTCAGGATATTAGAAAATGCTCAAAATATAATGTTAGGTGAAAAAAGAAAAAACAGCAATATACATTCTCAATCACACACACATACAAAAAGAAAACTATATTGACACAGAAACCACAGGAGCCAAAAGTAATCTATCTAAAGTCACAACGAATTCTTGTGGTTTTTGATAAGTGGTCCTGTATCATAACCACTAGCTTCCTTTATTTCTCAGCTCAAGCTTCAGGATGAGGCTTAATGACACTACAGGTCTCCAAGTTACTGTATAAATGGTAACAAAAGGAAGACTCCATTGGGCTGATGGTATGGTCTTCAGAAAGGAGTTGGGATGTTTGCTCAGTGTGTTGCGATCTTTAACTCAGGCCCTTTCTTCTCCCTGAGCTCTTTACAGGATATTCCCCTGGTATATTGCACATTAAAAATGATAGAGAAAGCAGAAGCATTCTTGGAGCCTAGCAACTGACTGGAATAAAAAGCATTAACATTTTATGGAGTGTCTAATATACTAGTATTCCTCAGGGAAAAGGCTTACTCAGTTTTCTCAGTTCTGTTTTCAGAAGGTTCAACCCGTCCTTCGTTTACAAGGTGTTATTAAAATGCCACATACCAGAATGGGCACTTAATTTACCCTGGAGAAATACAGCACTGAATCATTCCTTTCAAAAAGGGGACACTAGGGAGTGTTTTAGATTCAATACCTAAATTATAAAATGGAGCATGTTCGAAGAGCCAAATCTTCCAACACCAGGTACTGGGGGACAAATTGTAACATCTGATTGTCCTTTACACAGATTAAGAAGTGTGGGCCCAAGGGTTAAATGGCATAGAAGACTGAGAGGGAATGGAGAGAATTCCATGTGGTAGAAGCTGTGCCATCCTAGCAGAGGTCAGAAACCTTGTGGATGGGGTGAATATGGCAGAGCATGTTAGATGGTGATGATGATGTCAATCATACTAGTCATGATACCTCTCATTTATGACACGGTTGCTATGTGTAAGGTACTGTTTTTTGTTTTTTTGTGGGTTTTTTTGAGATGAAATCTCACCCTGTCGCCCAGGCTGGAGTGCAGTGGTGCGATCTCGGCTCACTGCAAACTCCGTCTCCCGGGTTCACGCCATTCTCCTGCATCAGCCTCCAGAGTAGCTGGGAAAACAGGCACCCACCACCACGCCCGGCTGATTCTTTACATTTTTAGTAGCGACGGGGTTTCGCTGTGTTAGCCAGTATAGTCTCGATCTCCTGATCTCCTGATCCGCCCGCCTCTGCCTCCCAAAGTGCTGGGATTACAGGCGTGAGCCACCGCACCCGGCCGGTGTCAGGTACTGTTTTAAGTGGTTGTTATGAGTTCAATTATGGCCCGCCCATGTTTGCCCCCCAACAACAAAAAAAAATTATGTGTTGAAGTCCCAACCTTCAGGAACTAAATAATGTGGCCTTATTTAGAAACAAAGTCGTTGCAGATGTAATTAGTTAAGATGAGGTCGTCCTGGAGGAGGATGAGCTTCTAATCCACTATGATTGGTGTCCTTATGAAAAGGGAAATTGTTGAGAGACAGATCAGATTGCGCACAGGGAAAAGGTTGTGTAAAGACTGGAGTAATGCTGCCTCAAGCCAAGGAACTACGGGCAGCTGGGAGAGAGGCCTGGCACGGAGCCTTCCCTAGCGCCTTCAGAGGGAGCCTAGCTCTGCAGGCACCTTGATCCTTGATCTGGGACTTTCAGTCTCCAGAATATTCAGAGAATATATTTCCATTGTTTAAAAGAAGAGGAAGAAGAAAAAGAAGTGTGGCCAGAACTACTCCTGGGCATTCCAAATCTTTGCCAACAAACTTGTACTCCAAGAATATGGCAGGAAAGCTGCCTGTGAAGTCAAGCCCAAAAAATACCTGGAGGTTTCTAAGACTGAACTAATTTATAATACCTTTAGTAGTGTGCACAGATTCACATAGGAAAGTTTCTCATTGAGACCCATTAGCAGAAACGGTGTGACTTCTGCAGTAGAAGAAAAGTCCCATTTCTTTTTTGAATTGCTTTCATTCTACCAACACCAAGAAAGGAGCCCTGCCTTGTACTGATCATAAAGTAAACCCAATTTAGATAGAGTTTGAGTACAGTAATATAGGGAAACTGTGATGATCACTTATTTTTTTTAAATTCTTTTGGAAATGAAAAACTTAGGCAAGGAAAGCAGCTTAAGATGAAAAACAACATCTGTAAGGGGTAGGTATGATTCATCTTCTTTTACCATATATTTTTTCTTTGCTACTAACTTTTTGTTGGAGAAGTTCGTGGCAAAACACAAACAAAAACAAAAAAACTTCTCCATTGTCTTTATTGGTTAAAAGTTTCATCCCACCTACTGGTTAAGTGGTTAGTGTACTTGCTGTAGGCGTCAAAGGAGATCTTCTCTGTGCCCATTAATTTTTGGCCTTCAGATCCGAGAATTAACCACAACCAGTGTCTTAGCTCATTCTCTGTTTACTTTTTATTTACTTTTCTTGCTACTCCTGGGGTAATGATCAGAGGCAAGATGCCCATAATTTAGAGTTGCTAACTTATAAGAAAATTGTCTTTCAAATTCATAGGCATTATAGTCTACTAGTGAGAAAACTTAGCATTACCTGTTAAACTGACAAGCATGTATATATCAAAATGTGAAAGTTATAGTCATATAATACTGCATAAAATTTCTGAATTGCCATTTTTGTCCTTGAAATAAGATGAGCACAGGCCTTTCAGTTTTCCTAATCAGTAGGTAACATTTTTGTTTGGAAAATATCATGTTATAGTTATAATTTGTATTTATTAGTTGCTAAGTGCCAATAATTCTGTAAAATATAAAATGACACTATTCCTACTGTAGGGTTTATTTTAGAGAATAAAACCTCAAATGAAAATACAGAAGCTATAAGAAACTTCTGTTTCAAACATAATACTTTTAAAAAAATTTTGGATCGGTGTTTTCTACTGTTTATTTTGATGTATTCCTTGTTCAAGAGGACATATGCGCAGAGACGGCTACTATCTGAGATGTCAGTAAGGGAGGTGGGCTTGTTTGATTTGTTTTGTTTTTCAGGATCATTTGGAAAGAGCTGAGGATGGAAAGTTGATCAAAGAAGTCCTGGTACCAAAGGAAACAATTCTGAACACTGGCTTATGGAAAAGATCTGCTTTTCTGAGTAAAAGGAATAGATAATATGTATAATATATAATATAATGTACATTAGCATGTTACACAGAACATTAATTTTCATAATTCATCAAACAACCTTTAATGCTCCCTTACTAGCAGGTATCAAAAGATACCAATTTAGTTTGTCATCTTAGAATAGACAGTACATGCAACATGAAAAAGAGACTGTCCATGAAACGAAGAAGCCTAATCTACATCACAGACATTCCAAAGGATTTGGAAACCCAAGTAATATGCATAACAAGTACAAGCAAATTGGAAACATGTTACATTGTTTCTCTAATGGCTGGTCTTACCAGTTAATTATCTCTTCTCATTTTCTCATCACATTTCTTCACTCGGAGTGCCCTTAATAACATTTGTACTTCAGTAATGATCTACTAACTTTATTTATTAGGGACATTTTTTCATATTAATGACAACTTTTTAGACTTCTTCAGGCAAGAGTGATCTCTTCTTGGCCCTTCCATTTCTTTTGACCACATTCATCCCTTTTTTCATCTTCTCTTCATATTTGGCTTCCAAAAGACTGCTCTCTTCTCTTTGATTCCTCCCATCTATTGGCTAGTATCTACTTTGGAAGTCAGCCCTTCCTTGCCGTTACTTCCAAAATGGTTTCAATGTAAACCTCACTTGCCAGAAAACTCTATATACCATCTCTACTTATTATCTTATTCTTGTAAAACACCGTTGTATTTATGTTGCATTTTAAAACCTTTACCTCCTTTGATTCTTAAAGCAATATAGTAACATAGACTGAGCAGATGTTACACACCCTCATGAATAGGTACGAATCAAATGTTTCCTTCAAAATCATGCAGATATTAAGTGTCAGAATCAGGATAAAAAGCCATGTCTTCTAAGTCGTTAGATTGGAAATCAACTCAAGACATCCCACTGCTATCTCAATGAACATCCTATAGTTTCATCTCTTTAAGTTAATACACTGTAATCTCTTCCTATTTCTTTTATTCATCATGTTATACCAGGAACCAAGGCACTACCTTCACATCTCTTTGGTATTTGGGCTGCTTTCCATTTAGTTATTCTGGGAGCTTATCTTTCACAATATTTGAACCTGTTTATCTTTCCCACATATAAAAACAGGATTACTTTGTCAAGCCAATTTTTAACATCTGGACTAGAATTTTCTTCAATACTACCCTGTCTTAACACCTCTTCTATTACAGTTATTTGTTAATTTTAATTTTATTTTTAATATGTTACTCATATTTCATTTTGTACCCTGAAGCCTATCATTGATTCTTTATTATTTTCCTTATCCAGGTCCGTTGGGAGGGACTACTTCAGCCAGCATGGAGATCTTTATATAGAGAGGTTGATCTGAAGGACAACATTGCAGCCCCAGTGTCCTAAAGTTAGGTAGTCAAAGTAGTCAGATTTTCCCTAATGACAGTCTCAGCTGCACATTTAGCTTAGGTTTGCATTTTAAACACAAAACCTGGATGGTAACTGAACACCAGTGCATTGTTGCCTAGAGCATATTCAGTATATTTTTTCAAGCAAAATAAGAGTTTCATTGTTACGATTTAGGGAAGCCTATATTAAACAAACAGTTTTTGTTAGGATCCATCTTTTAGGATTGGGTTCCATAGAACAATGCTTTATGAAACCATGCACCTAAATCTATACAAATTGAGCTAGAAATCCAAGGAGAGAGTTTCTCACAGAGGTCTCAGGACTTCCTGTTTCCCATCTTTCTGGAAACACTTTGAGAATAGACATGCATAGAATTCTGGCACTTAGCTTCTATTTGAGGCAAAGGTGCACTTTAATGAATAAAATAAACAAAATAATCTGTGCCCTGAACTTTAGTAAAAGGTTCTAAATGAGTGTATACTAAGTCCTATTTGAAGTTTTTGGTAGACTGCCCCATATCCCTATTTTACACTGCCTTCTCCAACATCTTATTGGAAATATTTCAAATCATTGAACATATCTTGAAACTTTCACAGAAAAGGATATCCCTTTCAAATTGTTTTCCACAATAAAGTTCTTAACATAGCAGCCAATGAATTCACAGTGGTGACAGTTGCCTAAGCTCTATGAGTATAAATATAGCCCTTCAAACAAGGAGGAAGATGTTGAAAATATAGAAACCTCATTTTTATCTGTCTGAACCCACTTACAGATGTTTCAATATTTTCCACTATTTTCAATATGTATGGTGTCAACATGTGTTGCAAATATGGGTTTGTAAAGGGTGATTTTTCTCCCCATTTAAATACACACAGATTTAGTTCAGGTTAAATTTATACTTTACATGTCTAGTTGGAACACAATACATTTTCTCTCAGTGTCTGAAATCATATTTGTGTGGAAATTCAAATTTGGAGCAGAAGCATATACTATAAGTAAATATTAGCAAATCAATGTAAAGTTTGGGGTAAAGAAGAATAAGCTAAATGTGTTATAGAAACCAGCATCTAAGAAGAAAAAAGATTGATACATTTCATAATACAGAGATGTAATGTTTCTATTAAAAAATAAGTTGAACAATAAATAATAAACTAGATAAAAATTTGTAACATACATTACAAAGTTTTACTATCCATTAAAGAGCTCATATGAGTTAATTTAAAAAAGGATAAACAATATAATAGAAAAAATGTTAAACATACATAAATAGGCTAGTATGTAGTCAGAGAAAAAGAAATCTAGTCACAGATGAAATGCAAATGGTTAATACACATAAAAACATGCACAACTTAACTTCTCAAGGAGCCTGGATTCATTAGATGGCTAGCAAAGTTTTGGGAAATTTGAAAGCCCAGGCATTCTTAGGGAGAAGGTAAAATTTGAAGATAACTTGTGAATATCTATATAAAATTTAAATCATCACCTCAACAATTATAGTCTTGATAAATTATATATTTATTAATGTAATACTTATAATAGGTTATAAATTATAGTGGATCTATAAAAATAGATTGCTACTCATTCTTGAAAATAAATGAAGTATATCTGTATATGGTTATATGCATAATATATATACAACAAATTGTTATAAAATAAATAGTAGAAAAAACCCAATGTTAAAATAATCTATACATATATGCACACATCATATAAACAAGTATGTGTGCATGTGTGCAATTATGTATGAGTGTATGTCTGTGCAAACACACACATAAACATGCACACTCTATATACACACATGTTAGTATGTTTACAGAAAACATCTGGAGGAGTAAGCACTGAACTTAATCTCTTAATGATGATTCTCTGCTAGCAGGTGGTATGGTGTAGGGGTGTGGAATTAGGGGAAATTTGACTTACAACTGTATATGCATGTATATAATTTAATATACATGTATATACATCAAGTTTGTCTTGTTTTTATTTATCACAGAAATGGAGGAAACAGTCATAGGTCTAGAATGGCCTGTGCAAATGCTATCTAGAAATTTTAAAGGTGGGCTGAATTAGTGAACCTGAGTATACAAGAGTAACATTGGCCTGTGCAAATGCTATCTAGAAATTTTAAAGGTGGGCTGAATTAGTGAACCTCAGAGTATACAATAGTAATATTGAGTGCCATGCAATGGGCTTTTGGCAATGCAGAATAGTGGTGTAAACACAATCTCTATTTTATTCATGTTAAAAACAATAAATGGATTAACAATATTTAATGTAAGCAATATGATTTGTGTTTTCCACTAAAAGTATTTTCATTAGTTGTGTGTGTGTGTGAGTCTTTGTGTGTGTGAGTCTCTGTGTGCATATGGATAAATGGCATTTGTTGGGTTAGAGCTATTGGGACATTTCCCAGTTCCTTATTCATTTAACATTCAAAATGCATTTAATACTAAATAGGCTTATGTGTAGAAAATTGTGCCCAGGAGCAGGAAGACAATGAAAATAAAACATATTCTCTGTGTCCTAGAAGGTCACAGCCTAATAATATGGATATAAATAAATAAACATGCATACACACAAACATACATATATTATAATGTGATCAGCTAAGTGAAATTATGGGGAGAAAACAGGTACAGTGTTATCACATAGGTTGTAATGAGCAAATCTATCTGATAGAGCCAGAGATGGATTGTTAGAGAGGTTGACACATGCAATGAGTTTCCAAGGATGAAGAGAAATTTGTGAGTTGAATAAGAAATGTCAGGCAAACATCAGATATGTCTGAAATAACATTGTGTGTTCAGTGCCATACTAACAACTAACATGATTAAACACTGCTGTCAGGCACTGTTCTCAGAGATTTATACACATTAACTCAATCTTCACATTAACTTCATACAGTACAATTATTGTCATTGTTATATTACAATTCAGGAAACCAAAACACACAGAATCTATGTAAGTTGCACAAAGTCACACAAATAATATGTGACTGAGTCGATTATCCCAGGAATCAAGGAAAAGTGAAACCAGGCAGTCTGGCCTCAGAGCTCATGCTCTTAACTATTAGGGTGTATCCTCTAAAAAATAAGATTATTGGAAGTAAGTTGCAAAGGTAAGATTGTAATGATCATGGACTGTATCCTGTACTAAAGAACTTGAACTTTCTTCTATCAGTTATAGAGAATCGTCATGTGGTTGAGAGAGAAAAATAGTCTGACTTGCATTTTAGAAAAAAGACTTTGGCACAGCTTCTGGATAAGGACTAGAGTGGCACATAGCTTAAAACACAGAGGTCATTGCAATGGCCTAGACAAGAATTCATGGCAGCTTGACCTATGACATAGTCAGTGGGAATGGAAAGGCTGGGATGGATCAGAAAAATATTTAGAAGATGGAATTGATAGCATCAACAGTGAGTGGTGAGTTTTGGGGGATTAGGGAAAGAGAAGAATAAGATGATCCTTAGATTTCCAATTTGATCAGAATTGTATTTCATGCCAAGATACTACGGTTATTATAATTTTAAAAAAGGAAAATGTTATATGCTATTAAATATTACTTTTAAAATTAACAGGGGAAAAAAGGTAACATTCTAGTCTGCAGGTGTTCTATTTACAAGAAAAAGACTAGAATAATATACATTCAAAAAGTCACCTTTTTTATCCTAATTATAAACAACTAACATAATTCAGCCTAGCTTAATGTTAGAAGTTAGCAAGTTACTTAAGCACTTTGTAAATAACTTATCAAATGAAAGATAGCTTTAATTTAAAAGACTATGATTTCACTTTTCATTTCTTTAGGCATATTAAATATCAAACATCAATACTATATTTTATTACAATAATTAGTAAGGCATAATTTGGTATCTTGAAGTTGCACATGCTTCAATCACTTAAAATTAATTAACTTAATAACTTCCCATAACTCCAGCTAGAAGATAGATGAGCATGTCAAATAAGTTCAGTGAATTCCCAAGGTAAAATAAATAGTTTATATCTTCTGCTCTAATATTAGAAGGACTAAACAATGACCTATATAGTGACAGGCCAAAAACAACTGGTCTACCCCTTTCTTCAAATGAATATTTGTTTGTTTTAAGAGAATAACTTGACAACTACATCAATCATACTTGAGTCCTCATCACATTGCAAAAATATTTTTATAATAATTAAGGCAGAGAATCATCACGAACTTGAACCCTAATTTTGCCACATCCTTAGCTGTTTGGTCACAAGCAACTTACTTGATTTCTGTGAGCCTCGGGGCTTTTTTTATGTGTAAAATAGAAATAATAATACATACTTTGCAGGATTGGCTGGAGGATTGGAAACAGTAAGTTAAAGCACCTGGCACAGAGGTTTGCTTGTAGTAGTAGCTAGGTGGCAGCTAGTATTGCTCAAACTATGTAGGAATGGCCATCGCATGTCTCGTTTCAGTTCACTTTGAATGGTCTTACTGAAGACTTCCTTAATCTTCACTCTGCATATTCAGCACAATCAAGAAAGCCCATGTACTCCGTCTTTGTATACACGGAGTGTTGATTTCCCTTCCTGTATACCCTGGTGAGGCAGAAGGGCTCCTTCTGTAATATTCTTTTGCCTGGCTGTGCTTCTGCCTTGCAAAATGCTGGGGTTAAGTCAGAGATGGGCAGGTGCTGGGAAAACTGGCCACTGACCAAACCTTTCGACTAACAGATCCAGTCTCATATTTGGTTCAACTGAAGGAAACTGCATTAGGTCATCATTACTTGTACACCTCTTTTCCACTGTTTTAGAAGCAGTAGGAAACATACTGGAGGAAACTAGTGAAAGTTTACATTTTGTGTTCTACTTTGTGCTCATATCATTCCCTTTGTGGGCAAGGTAAAATATGAATGCTTCCCATTTACTTAGGTTCTTGGTTATGTAATTCCAATTATATGGGTGAGTTACAGATTCCTTACTCCCAAGAATTGTTTTTTCGAGGTAAGAAACAAAACCAGGTTTTAAGATTCGGGTAGCATCCAACAAAAGAAAAACATATTGCCTAAAGAGAGCAAACTGGAAGTTTTTTAGAATGACTCCCTCTGGACTGTTAGGAAAACAAACAGCAGAGCAAACGTTGCTAATCCTGTTTCTGCTTTGTGCTTCTGGCCATGTAGGGGATAGAGAAGTCAATCTAATGAGGCTAAAAATCCATTTCCAATCCTACAAGTGATGCATTTAATTTGTCAGGATGTAAATCAGCAGGACCTCTCAGCATGTTTGTGTAGTATAATCCTAACCATAAAATATTCCTCCTCATTTTGCCAAAGTGGTGGTGGACCTTCCTAAGGGCCAGCTCACTGACTTGGCGGCTGAAGCCCCATCTTACTCAAAGCTGGTAAGTCCCACACCCAGACACAACCCTGACACTCCTTGGGGGAGGAAGCAAAGCTTAATTTAGATAATCCCCCCTGCAAAGCGTATTAGCTGATCCAAACCAGACCTGACCAACTAAAGGCATGTTGTTGCTGCATTTCAGAGATGCCTTAATGTAGAAATAGCTTCTTGATGCATTTGGAGCATTAAGATTCATATAAGGAATAACTAGTGATAATCGATAAACTATTTTTTTAAAAAACATAAACAGCTTCATGCTTGACTTTGAACCTCTCTCCACTTAAATAGGAGGAGCACATTTCTTCATATGTATCACAAATGGGTATTTTTTATTTGTATAAAGAAAAACACTTATCTTTTTTTTAAGTTGTTTGTGGAAGACTATGTCTAATTTAGGAACAAATGTTCTGCCAACACTCCATCACACACATTAGGCCCTTAGACAAGAAGATAGACAGATAACTATAGAGATACAGCAATACCAGGAGGTATAGCAATTGATAGAAAAATACCCCAGAACCACATGTAAGATAATGCCATACTTATGCCACCAATTCAAAAAAGAAAGAGATGTAGAATGCGAGTATAAGAGGCATGCAAGTTTTTGTCTGTATGAGCACAGAAGTGAATTTCCAATTAAAACCTAAATCTCTGAATTTGTAGTAAAAAAACTATATTACTAGAGAAAGAAATTGCTATAATCCTGAAAAAATTAACATTAGCAATAAATGATGTGATTTACAGATGTAAGAAAACCTGAGTTTTCTGTTGAAATTAGAATTTAATGAGGGAGGAACAGTTCATCAGCAGAAGGCACAAATATGTTTGGGATCAGAAGTCAGATTCCTTTGAGATACTGAAGTGCATGGAGAAGCCCCTTCTACCTGACCCAGAGTGGAGCTCTTTTGAGACCTTGCATCCTAACTCACTTTTAATGATAGAGCAGAGAGAACAACTTTTAAACAGTTTGCCTTTAAAATATAATATTTCATAGTGAAAATTCTATAGTAGGAAATGATACCAGATGCTGCATAAAAATCATGATGGGAAGACAAGAAAATCTGAAATGGTCCAGAATTAAGGGAGAAAGGATACATTTTTAGAAAGAAGGAAGGAAGGAAGGAAGGAAGGAAGGAAGGAAGGAAGGAAGGAAGGAGGGAGAAAAAAAGAAAAAGAGAAAGAAAGAAAGAGAGAGAGAAATAGAAGGGAAAGGAAAGAAGGAAGTAAGGAAGGAAGGAAGGAAGGAAAAATATGAGAAGGAGGGAAGGAAAGAGAAGGAGACAGAGTACCTGAGTACAAATGGTGCATAAAGATGGCATTTGATTTTGCAGTTAGGGAGGAGACTTTTCAGGCCTCCCAGTTTATATTATAGTATCATGACAGCTCAAGGGTCAGATACAGACAAAGACATAATATGCAGATCAGTAGGGAAGAACTAAAGAACGTAAATTCATGCGGGCAACTCTTTCAGAAATAAATCAGGTGGTAACAACTACTGAGAGATAGATTCAAACCACCTTAGGTTATACTAGTAAAATGAAATACACAGTTACTAAGAATATTAGAGAATATTTTATTAATGCAAAATGATATCTATCTCCAAAGAAGTCGGACTTCCAGACTGTGTGTAAGGTATGACAGAACTTTTTGTGAAAATGATATTTATATATAACATGAAGCAAAATAGGCAGCTCTTTCTGTATGATAAAGCTGTGGTTTTAATTTTCCTGTGTGTTTTTTTTTTGTCCTTATCCTATAATAAATGTGCTATTTGTATAATTATAAAAGCAAACAACAACTCAGAAAAATAAGGGGAAATTGTCATTGTTTTACTTATCCATGATTCCTGGACAAAATGTTCACAAATAGCATTTTGAAATATGACTGTAAATGTGGTTCACTTTTGGTGACAAAATTAAACCATAAAGGGGTGACCCTAGATTAAGGGATGGTTCAAGTAAAGTATACTTGCTACATACACGTATAAGTCTGGTTACTGTGAAATTGCAGGGCAATAAATGGTATATTTCAACAGGATTGTTAATTCTAGAACATTTAATCATGCAATCAGGGCCAAGTCCTGTCAGATTTATTTGTAGTTATACAGTTAACCCCATGTCACAGTGCAAGGATAAATAAATGTAACACTTAGAAACACAAGTCATGCAGCAAGAGTGATCCCTTTCAGATTCTAAACCAACAGCCAGGTTTGTATTTTTCATGCAGAAGTTTAATTGTAATTGTTGCCATTATGCTCTATTTTTAGCATGAAGTTGGGAAATTCTTTTAGTTTGTAGATAGTATGAAGAGGCCATGTGTTATAATGGAAATATGAGGACTAGCAGCAAAGACACCTAAATTACATTCCAATTTCTGCCACTAGCAAGCTGTATGACCCTGGACAAGTCACTCCCTTCCACTGAGTCTCTGTTCCCTCACTTGTAAAGAACAGAACTAGTTAGCCAGGCGAGGTGGCGGGCGCCTGTAATCCCAGCTACTCAGGAGGCTGAGGCAGGAGAATGGCATGAACCTGAGAGGCGGAGCTTGCAGTGAGCTGAGATCCAGCCACTGCACTCCAGCCTGGGTGACAGAGCCAGACTCTGTCTCAAAAAAAAAAAAAAAAAAAAAAAAAAAGAACAGAACTAGCAGTCCTCTTAGATGCCTTCCTGGTGTGGAATATAAAGGGAACTCTAGTGCCACCAATTCAATGGCATTTAACCAGTTTCTATCAATACAGTGGTCTTTACCTCAATATTATGCATAGGAACTGAACCTTCTTCAAGTTATCCAGATACCCAGAAGAAAATTCAATTTAATGCAAGAAACTTGTCCTAAGGAAGTCAGTGTTTTGAATTGTTCATCATCAATGTTAATGACTTCAAAATAATAGTCTTTCACTGTCCCAGCTCTCAAGATGTCTAAGCTCCAATTCAATCAACAGAAATGATTCATAATTTATGAAACAAGATGGTGTGATAACATCTATAAAGGTAAACAAAGGCATTTACTATGTCCAAAGTAAATAGCTATAAACGAAAACTAAAAACCCGAACCCTTCATCAGCTTTACAGGTAAATTATTTTCTAGAAAAAATATACATTTTCCTTCTCTCTAGTGCCATATTTCTGAATTCAGCAACCCTGTAGCTTTGTAAAAGCCTAAGAATTGGGGGGTTGAGTAGGAATTTAAGAGGCTCTAGTCTCTGTTGTTACAGGTTTTGATTATACTGAAAAATGTCAATATTTTATGTCATTGAATTTAGTCATAGAATCAAATTTTTGTAGATATGGTGAGATTGGAACTACTAACCATTAGAGAAATTAATGTTAAAAGTTATAAAAAGCAAATATTTCAAGAGTATCAGCAACAGTATTAATTCATTACTGACATACTAGCTGTATTCACCTTAAGGTCTCCTTTCTTTTTATATTAATATTAATTTGGCTCTATATTTCATTTTTTAAACCACCTCAACCTATTTGTTTAAGAGTTGGCAGAGAGGTGAAGGATATAAATAAGTACACACCAAAACATTTTTGGAATAAAGCAATCCTCACCTGTTTTTTTCATGGATCTTCAAGATTTCATTTGTCTGTTGAAGAAGTTGCTTCTCTAGCTTGTAGGTTGATAATGAATTCTCCAGCAGCTGTATCTCAAGTCGAGAAGTTTGATTTAGTACCTTAAGATAAAAGATGAAAATATTTCAAACTTCAATCACAAATCAATGAACGTTTTTAAGTTTTATTTTGTCTTTAAATAATATTTCTTCAAGAATAATTAAACAAATGGTTTACATTCTACCAACTAATGTTTTACATGCCTTTCAGATATTATTTTGGTTTGAGATTGAAATTGCAATTTAGGACTTTTGTGTCCTAAAACCCTAGGATATTCTCTTGTGCTAGTTGCTTCATATAGTTTATCTCCAATATCTGTAAATGCAAGATTAGTATTAAGTACAAGGTCTTAGATGTTGTGGATAATTAAGAATAACTAATAGGCATGTAAAAGATACCTACCTTGATGCATCACCTGACAAAAAACAATTAGAAATGTGCAAAAATCTCTTGACATAGTTTAGAAAAACTCATTATAACACATTTACAGAATGCCTATCACACCAGGTCATGCTAGCCCTTCTGGATATCATGACCACCTGTTGAAGGAGAAATTGTTATCATCACTTTACAAATGAGAAACCTGAGCTTCAGAGAGAAGCCCAAGTTCACACAGGAGACAAGGGAAGAGTGGGGTTTCAAACCCAGGTAGTTTTATTCTGATTCTGCTGCTCTGCAAAGAAAATTAAGGAGAGGGTGAGTCAAACCATTCTGAGGAAATGAAATGACCCAGAACCCAGATTGTATGAGAGACAGATTGTTCTCACCCTTTCAACTTCACTACTACTACTCTGGTGGTCCTCTAGAAACTGTGAAGGCTCAATTCATCTTGAACCACAATGACCCATGTGTCTAGCTGGGCCTTCTTATGACCTAAGTCTGTGAGCTGTGCACCCAAACCTATCATTCTCCAGGCAAAGAATGCACACTCCAGTCCTAGCAGATGCCTTCAAACTGTGTCAATGCCCTGTTCCTGACTCTGTCTTGTCCCTCCCTCTCTTTCCACCTTAAAGGAGGTATAAAAGGAAATAAAGAACATAAATTAATTTAAAAAGCTCTTCACATTATTTGAAACATTTTTAAACTACCACATCTTTCCCAAAACTACTTATTTAAAAGGACCTGGAAATACTTCTGCCAGGTCAATATCAATGTAAATTTCTTCTACAAATGATGCCATTAGAGCTGTCCTCCTCTGTAGCATCTCTAAATCTAGGATTATATCGGATGCACACAGAAAGTCTGTTCAACATATACCAACAGGGCCAGGTGTGGTGGCTCATGCCTGTACTCCCAACACTTTGGGAGGCTATAGCAGGTGGCTTGCTTGAGCTCAGGAGTTCAAGACCAGCCTGGGCAACATGGCAAAACCCCATCTCTACAAAAACATGCAAAAATTAACTGGGCATGTTGGTGCGTGCCTGTAGTCCCAGCTACTTGGGAGGCTGAGGCAGGAGGATCACTTGAGCCCAGCAGGCAGAGTTTGCAGTGAGCCATAATTATGCCACTCCACTATAGCCTGGGTGACAGAGTGAGACCCTATCTCAAAAATAAAAATAAAAAATAAAATAAAAAGGAAAATACACCTATAGGCCCTGGGCTTGACTTGGGCTATAGGAGTTTGCAGGAGCAGGGGATGTATCTGAAGGGAGCAGGGCAGGAACTAGCCTGAGGTGAGAGAGGCAAATGCCTCAGTTGCAAAACTTGAAGGGGTGCTAGAAATCTCAGTAGTCAAGATAAGTAATATTTTAATGTAACATTTTTAAAATTTTACAATTAATGCAAGAAATTGACATTTAACAGAATATCAATTTAAAATAAAGACCGCATCTGATTCTGCACATAGGTCTGATTTGGTCTGAGGTGGTCTCTAGCCCTGCAAGGGGTGGAACAGGAGGGCGAGGAGGGGATGGGGCAGAGAATGGTGAGATGGAGCATTTATACTCTAAAAAAGTTTAAACTGCTATGACTCATGTATGCAGTCATTAGTAAGGATCTGAAAGCCAGTATAAAATGTACTGCTACTAATCATATCACGTTTGTGAAAGGTTTCAGTGTTTTAAAAAACATTCTTTTCTATTCTGTATTATTTCATTTCAAAACAAACAGAATTTGAAGGTAGAGTTTGGAGTAGCTCAGAGGGGATACATGGTAGAGAACATAAATATTGGAGATACACAAGATATAACTTTCAACTATTAAACATATTATTGTCCAAGTATGATTTTATTTTTTATTGAATGACAATTTATAAAATAATGAAATAGGGAATGAAACACTTGTATGTTTTGGTGACATTTAGAACAGTGCTTGGCACAGAGACAACACTCAGTATTTGTTTATGGATACTCAATATTTGTTTGTGAGGTATATTATCTCACTAAATCAAGCATATCATATGTAGTTAAATAAAATCTATTTTCTTTCTTATTCACCATACTCTCTGATCACACTTTCTGACATTCTCAGACACCAAAATTTTTAATTTCCAGAAGTCAGTAAGTATTCTCCTCCATGTCCATTGAGAACAAAATGGAACCATTCATAATTGAAAATGAAGCTGTCCATATCTCAGTCTGGAGACAACTACAGTTCCCAGTTTGTCTTCCTGCTCCTACTTGCCCCAGCTCAAGTCCATTTTTCACACAGCAACCAGAGGGATCTTTTTGAACACATACATCAGATCATGCCATCTCCTTTGCAACATGCTAATGGCTTCCTTTTGCAATTAGAATGAATTCCAAAGTCCTCAGCCTGGCCTGAAAAGACCCATGTGATCAGAACCCTGTTCACTTCTTGTTTATCATGCTCCAACCACATAGTCTTCCTTCTGCCACCTTGACTCGTCAAGTTCATTCCAATCTTGGAAACATTGTACTTGCAGTTTCCTCTGCTTGGCATGCCCACCCCTTCCCAGATGCATGGCTGATTTCTTCTCATCATCTTAGAGAGTCTCTTTCTGGCCACCTTCTTTATAGTAATACCTTCCTCACTCTTCATCACATCATCTTATTTAATTTTCTTTACAAAATTATCACTATTGAAAACTATCATATCTGTTCACTCATTTGCTGTCTTTCTGCCCCTCCTAGGATGTCAGTTGCACAGAGGCAGGAAGGCTCATCTGGAGTCCCCTAAACCTCCAGACCCCCCTGGGGTCCAGCACACTACAGTGCTCATAGCTGAGTTAGATGACATTCTGGGCAATGGACAGTGAGCTGTCTTTCAGGCTTGAGTCATGGTCACAGAAAAGGTAACAGGGCCTACATGAATATCAAGTTAGACTTCAGTGAGGACAGTCTAAATCTAGAGCAGCATCTGAATATGGGAAAAGGAAGGGGCCCAATATCAGAAGTCCAGGCTAAATGCCGATCTAAAGATCAGGACAGTTTAGAGTACAAATACCAATCCCTCCTCTTGTTTCCCCATCACCTTGACCCTATTACTGCTTTATTTCAACTCTCTCCACTGATGTATTAAACTAGGTCTGAAGTGGGCAACCAAGAGAATTGCATTGCAAACTATGATAAATTGACCACTTTCTTGCCATGCGTCTATGGAATTTGCTGCTTAGCAATAATCGAAGTGTTCCATTAAAATGACAAAAGACATTTCCTTCTTAGCCTAAACACATTCCAAAAGCACATCTTTGGGGAAAAAAAGGAAAATTTTAAATAAAGAAGAAAGAAAAGAGTAAAGCGTATGTGAAACATGCCCCTCAAGGAACAATTTCAAGATTAAATTTTCCAAAATATACCTAAGAGTAAGAGAGACATAAAACCTGAAATTGAGGATTTATGGGCCACAGAATTTTAGTTCTTTCTTAAAAAAAAAAAGTAAACATTTAAAAATAAAAAGTATTAGTTTCCCAGAGAAAGTGAGCTGGAAAATTTCACCCAGCTCTCTTTAATATTTTCAAGAGTGCTTCTGATACTTTAAATTAATATTAGTGCTAAAAGTCAGAGACTGAGGTAGAAAGAAAAATCTCTTTTTTTTTAGAGACAGTGTCTCACTCTGTTGCCCAGGCTGGAGTTCAGTGGCATGACCACACTCACTGCAGCCTCTTGGGCTCTGGTGAGGTGTGCCCAGCAATTTTTTATATATATGTTTTTTGGTAAAGACAGGGCTCTGCCATGTTGCCCAGGCTGGACTCGACCTCCTGGGTTCAAGCAATCTGCCCACTTCAGCATCCTAATGTGCTGGAATTACAGGCATGAGCCAGTGTGCCTGGCCAAAAATCTCTTTCAATGAATCATCAACTTTGAAATAGGCCCTGTTTTTGGAGTTACGTTTCCTTTTGCTTTAGTTATTTTTTTTCCAAAGAAAAATCTGTAACATAAAGTATAATGCCTTGGCAATTAATTCTAACAGAAGAATGAAGGTTGATACATGCAGAAGGAATGAGAGAGTTAGAAAATCAGCATTTTGCAAAATGATTGAAGTAATTTACTTGGTTAGTAATGGGCAACGTGACAAAGTATTACCCTACAGGTTATCTGTTAATTTCCTAGGGAAAAGTGAACTATTGAGATGTGGTGATATGGAAGTTATGACCCTAACCAAGTTAAAGAACAGCATAACTAAGGGAGTGGCAATCTGGCATGTGTGTCTCCTGAAGAGATGCAATAGGAAGTGACCAGTAATTCCACAGAACACCCCTGCCACAATATTCCATTCAATCTGAACAAGTCTTTAGACTCAACTTCCAGTTTAGAGAAACCATAGGGGATTGAAGGGTAAATTAAAGGTCATAATAAAGAAATATTCAGACAAATGCAGAACATGAGATGATTTACAAAACAGCCCAGTTTCTTAAGGATGTCAATATCAGGCAAAAGAAAAAGTGGAAGACTGCTCCAAATTTAAATGGACTATTAAATCTTGAGAAACAAAACTCCTATAAAAGTTTTAGTGGAAAAATGAGAAAATATGAATGTAGAAATTAGATAATCTTAGGGAATTATTGTTCATCTTAGTTGTGATGTAACATATAATATTATATAGCTATTACATAATATTCTCTATTTATATTATATATAAATATATTTTATTTATAATAGTAATACCATCATTGTATATGTATATGTTTATAATATGATAATATAACCCTACATTATCTTTATAATATAATAACCACCTCATTTGGTTACAGAGTTTGATAGAGATAGTACTTATATTACAGACACAGAATTGTGGATAGAAATCTCCCAAAACAGCTAACGCTCAGTAGAGTCAGAATGCAACCGGATAGTCTATCTCCAGAGTCTGGATTGTTTCCCACAGGCTTATCATGTAGCTGTAAATAAGCAGCTTCCCTCTGGTTAGTGACACCCTCTAGTCCCTAACAACTGCAACCAAAATGGTTTCTTTCAAGTAACCATGAGGTCTTCTGCTTGTTGTGGCTGATAGCATCCAACTCTCTCTCGCTGCCCCTGCCCCCTAAATTAGCACCATGAGTAAGGAAGATGTCCAAATTTCTTATGCTTCTCAGAGTATGGAAAAGAAAAACAAACAAAAAAACCCAAAAAACAAAAAACCATTCACTCAATGTTCTTAGTTGGGTCAGACATCTTTGCAGTAGACTGCTTCTGTTCAAAGTCCTCTTCCAATCCATCAGCTATTTGTAGGTGCCTATTACCATCAACACGCAAGCCTTAGCATATTGTCCTCAGGCTTGGTGACATTGGGCTGAAACCTGCAGAGATTAAGGGACTAAAACTTAGTTTTATTCACAAGTATTTATTGAGAGCCTATGCACCAGTCCTGTTCTAAATCCTGTTGATAGAGCAATGAACAAGAACAAGACAAAAAAAACCCTCGCTTCTTAGGAATTTACATCCTAGTGCAGGAGTTGGTCAGATTTTTCTGTAAAGGCCCAGATAGTAAACATCTTAGGCTTGGTGGGCCAAATGGTCTCTGGTATAACAATTTAGCTCTGCCATTTTAGTGAAATAGCAGCCACAGACAACATATAAATATATGAGTGCAGCTGTGTCCAATAAAACTTTATCTACAAAATAAGATGGCTGGTCAAATTTGACCTGTGGGCCATAGGCTGCTGAGCCCCCTCCTAGTGGCTTATCAAACACTTTTCCTAAACCTTGTAAGAAAATCAATTACAAGATATTTTGCTTAAGTGACCCACTAAAAAGTTTGTTTCATAATTTCCATTAAACCAAAATTAAAAGTGTATTCAACTGTTTCTTATCAAGACAAAGAGATATAGCAGCTCAACTTTGAGAGCTGCCCTTTGAGAGTAGATATAAGAAGAAATCTGTTTACACCTAAAGATTCGTGCTCATTGAACAAACTGTTTCTGTACTGCCTAACACACACACACATACACACACACACACACACACACACACACACACACACACACACAAGTATATATATATATTTAAAGATAGGGTCTTGCTCTATCATCCATGCTGGAGTGCAGTGGTGTGATCATAGCTCACTGTAACTTTGAACTTCCTAGGCTCAAGGGATCCTCCAGCCTTAGCCCCCTGAGTAGCTAGGCTACAGGCATGCATTACTATGCCTGGCTTTTTTTTTTTTTTTTTTTTTTTTTTTGTAGAGATAGTATTTTGCTATGTTGCCCAGGCTGCTGTCAAACTCCTGGGCTCAAATCATTTTTCCATCTGGCTGTCCCCTACAGTGCTGGGATTTTAGGTGTGGGCCTCCATACCTGGCTTGCCTTATATTTCTAATGAGTGCTATTGAGGTACAAATGGCACATGTGATCATTTGTGATGTCTGAAAGGATGATTAAATGGGATTAAACATGCAGGAAATATATTAGGGGAAATGCCCATGAGGAAAAATTGGGAGAAAGCCAGAGGAGGTTTGGAGAGGCTTCAGACTGGGATGCTGGTCTAATTGCAGGAAAGAGGAGAGGGAAGGAAGAAGAGTTGGGTGGAAGTCTTATCCCTCAAGGCAACCATGCAACAGTTCCAGCAAGGCTGATGAAGAGCCCCTAGCCAAAGTCATGTGTCAGTGGACTTCTACAGCTCCCAGGAGCAGGCCTACATATCCCTGCCACAATGAGTGGAAGTGACTGCTGGAAATTGTGGTCTCTGCACCAACACAGCAATGGATTTCAGAGCACAGCCATTGGCGAGCAGTGGTCAATTATACTTCCCACAGTAGGAGATTGGAAAGGTACATCTTTAAGGCTGTGAGGAAGGGCTCCACAGATCATTAATTTGACTGAAAGTTAAGAAAGAAATGACTTAGAAGTGTTTTGCCACATTAACTCAAACTCATGAAAGTAAAGACTGCTTTACTTGTTGCATTCTAATAGGACCCATTAAAACATCTTACATCAGGAAGCACCCAAAGACAGGAGTAATTGCTCATGTCTGTAATCCAAGCACTTTGGGAGGCCAAGGCAGGTGAATTGCTTGAACCTACGAGGTCAAGACAAGCCTGGGCAACATAGCAAGACCTGGTCTCTGCAAAAAATAAAGAAGTTAGCTGAGCATGGTGGCACACACCTGTAGTCCCAGCTGCTCATGAGGCTGGAGTGTGGAGTGGGAGGATCACCTGAAACCCAAAGGTTGAGGCTGCAGTGAGCCCTGATCAGTCGCTGCACTCCAGCCTGGGTGACAGAGTGAGAATCTATCTCAAAAAATAATAATAAATGATAATAAGGAAATAAATGTAGGATGGTACATCATCTACCTTATAGAATTCATTATTATTAAATAGCTAATATATGTAAAATTATTTAGAACTGAGCCAAGCATGGATTATTAGAGGTAAAATTTAAGGCGATTTGTTTGTCTGTTAATTTCCCCCAAAACCAAATTTGCCTGAGAAAGAAGTGAGAAATAGAATGACACTACAGGAAGTGACATGAATAATTCCTCAAATAAACCCCTTCATATTGTACTCTTGGAAAGAGGAACTTGAAGGCAAAGAGATATTGGTACAAACTGATAACAGAGTGAGAAAAACACTGCAAGCCAGACTAAGGGGGAAGGAAAAGGCATGGTGGTGGTTTCTAATTATTGCCACAATGGCCAGCAGTGTTATTCAGGTGTGGTCATTACTGGTATCTTTCCTGATCATGATACTTTTTTGAGCACAGGAGGATCTTAAAATGCTGTGGAGTGAACCTGTGGCTTTCCACATTTTGTTAAATTGTAAATCTAGAAGGTCAGCAGAAGACTAGAAAGCAATAAGTTAATTATTTTATAACATAATCGTGTGAAAGCTAGGGCACTAAAATGTATTGGAAAGACATTGCCACGAGTTCCTGAAATAAACTGAGGGCCTGAAGTCAGTTTTAGGAAAAGTAACCCTTACCAGTGTGAAGCCGTGTTAGATGAATATAGGAGGAAAACCATGAGAGCATACCTGGAGAGCACAGAAGGATCTACTGGTTTATAAATGCTTATTATAACTGAATAGAGTGTATGGAGGTTAAGAAATAATTCAGATTATTTTTGTAAACTTGGCTCTGAATCAGGATTTGAGTTCACTTGAGTGGTTATGTCTAAGCAGAACATGTCCTGTCGCAATAGTTCAAATAAGTAGCACGAGGGTAGACATTTACATACGACAAGTTTGAGGCATCACAACTACAAATAGCATAGGCAATTGGAAGACATGAAAACGAAAGGGAAAAAAACACATAGGCTTCCCTTCTTAAGGCAGGGCATTTGAGCCATTGTTGTCCTTTTCTACTTTCCTCTTATTGCTACTCGTGATGAATTTGTGATTTTGGAAATGTTTTCTGGGTTTCAGCTATCTCAAAATTGTTCTCGCTGTATTTAATAAACTTTCATTGGTCTTTAGTAGTAAGTTTTAACTACTTCATATAGGGAGTAGTGATTCTTTTTCATTGAATTTTCTGTACCATTTTCAATAAAGTACACATCTTCTGGCCTTAAGGATGCAGAACAATTTATCTCTTAACACCTTACACAGCATGCATCTTAACAGTTTGGAGATTAACATACTAACAATGGCACACTTTTTTTCCCACAACTCCAATTCCTAGGTAGAAAGAGATCAAAAAACAACCCAAGGCACAGTGTTTTGGGGGATAAAAAAATTACACAAGACCCTTCCATGTGTTCCATAAAAGTTATTGTATTAGAAACTTATACAAATTTCAAATATGCAATCAAGTAGGATATATTGTGCATTTGTTTTTGAACATGAGAGTATTTTATAGGAGAGGGTGAGCATTCTGTTCTAATAAAATAAAATAAATAATACAGTCACATTATTTATACCACAAGAAACCAGGGTGCATATATGATCAAACTTACTGTGATAATGAATGATTAGACAAAGTCTTGTAATTTTCAGGGACAATATGTAGTTCCACCCATCTCCCATGTTCATCTGATGCTGATGGGCAGCAAAGCTCAAGTGAATCATTGCTCCAATGTAGTCAATACTTAAGTTCTTATTCAATTAGTTAATTATTAGTGTTACTATTTAAGGGGGATAGAAAAGAAATGAGTATCCTGGAGTTTGAATCCCAGATTTTACATACTAGCTGCATGAATATGAGAAATCACTCAAGCTAGTGACTTCTAGCTAAAAGATCTATCTGCTCTAAGTGATTTTCATAAAAACCATTCGTGCAGAGGAAGTTGCATTATATAAAATGTTTTATCTGTATCAATTACCATTGTTATTTTTCTTTAAATACCAACCTATCTGTGATGCCAATAACACAAATGAAATAAAATAAAAATCATGTTGCACCTTATTTTTGAATGTATATATTTCAGCTTTCATGTTAGAAATCAACTACGTTGGGATAGAATCATCCCTTGGGTTTCAGAATGGTAACTGGAATAATGATTTTCATGGCTAAAAGGGAACAAAGAGACAATTAAAAATGACAGTCATCAAAATGATAGTCATCAAAAATGATATTTGCTGTTTGCCAGTAAACAGCATGGCGTGTTTGTGACAGTGGTGATGAAAGGGCATCCCTAGTTTTTACTCAGTGTTCAAATAAGTACGTCATTGGCCTTAATAGGTAGATATGTGTATATACACGCATATTCCTGATAGCTTCATTTGGAATTTTCCTTTCTATCTGCTGAATGCAAAAACCATCTGCAGGTGCCCTTATGGCTACAGCATTACCAGAGACAAAACAAAACAGGTCAAAAATGCAAAACAAACACACCAATCTACCCAAATAGTTACTTTGTTTGACACATATCATATCACAGTTGGTAGCTGCAGTACTTATTTGAATTCAAACATTGATGAGGTCCTTTATTGGCCCTGTTTTTGCAAACATATGCAAAGCTAAATATACCAACCCTCATTAGATCAAAAGAAACACGCATAGCATGTCAGGCAGTCATTGTTGTTATTACCAATAAACAAAAATGTATGTTTCCCAAATCACAGTGCTGAAATGTGCTCTGTGTTTATGGAGCAAGCTAAAGAAAAAAAATCTTCCTGGTTGAGTCTGTGGACTCTGGGCCTGGGGGTGTACCTGGGTCTCAACATCTGTCAGCTTTCTGGTCTGCTCTGCAGTCTGAGACAGCAGGCTGGTTCCTATCTCCAGCATGGTAGCCGTGTGGTTCTGAACTGCATTCTGCTGTATCTGGGCCATCTCCGACTTCATATTTTCCACAATGTAATTCTCAAGCTGCAAGAGATAAAGGACAAAACATATCACATTATAAGCAAAGCCTCCCAGTTGGGGCCTGTAATATTTACAATGACAAAACAAGACACAGCTGGCAAATCAGCCATCTGGCGGGGATCCTCTGCATCTCTGGGAGTTGGAGAAATGGGAGCAGAGCACACAGGAATCCAGTTGTCAACAAATTCCTAATATACCGATAATATATTTATAATAATCCCAATCGTAAGGACAATTTGCACTTGGATCACACTTTCTCATTGTTGACATTATCCATTTAGCCTTTATAGCAAAGATGTATCACAGTCAGCTTTATTGTTCTGTTTGTTTTATAGATGAAAAAATAGAATCAGAGAGGGCCAGTGATAAACCCAAGGTTGTTGAGCAAGAATGCAGCCAAATTCCCATACTAATTTAAATCGAATTATTGGTGCTCTGGTTTTTCCGTTACACCATACTGACCACTTATCTCAGAAAAATTCAGCCTCCTGCTTCCATTTTGTAATGATAAATAAAAGATCACACTGCTTTGGGGGAATGGGATGAGGAGTGGGAGGAAGGATGATGTCCAAAACAAAAACCTTTAAAGGAATATTAAAATATAGGCAATGATGTATGAAATGAGCTTCAAAGCCTGAGAGGTGGCTATAATCATTCTCTGTGCTCCTTTGCAAGCTCAAAAAAAAGGTACTGAAAGTACAACCCATATAGCAGTATTTCCCCTTCTTGCTTTGGGTAATATTTAGTCCTTTGTGGTGCCATCTTAGAGAACAGTATAGTGCTAAAATAAATGGTGCCATAGGAACCATGGAGAATTATGAGGTGCCTTACTGCAAGGGAGGCTATTAGGTACCTGGGAGAATAAAGCTGAACATATCCATTGTTTGAAAAATACAAAAGAAACCTGTACCTCCCTGTCAGTGCACTTAATTCCTCCACCACTGTGTGATCACTACATTTTATTACTCAATTACACATATAGGGAAATTGCATCCTAGAGAAGTCAGGTCCAAGGCCACACACCACAAAAACAGTCAGACTTGGACTTGAGCAATGAAGTCCTTAACTCTCATACCAACACTTTCAACCACTTGATAGCTCTGCCAAGTCGTGCTTCACAAGCCGGGTTCCAAATCATTAACAGCTACGTGATTTTTACTGATATAGTGAACCATAATACATCCACTATTTCATAATCCATCGTAAAATTATTATCATGTAATAAATATAGTCTAAATGTAAATTCCCCTTTGTGAAGCTTTGGCAGCTCACTCACTAACATCATCCCTTATTTCTATTTATCAAACACGAACCTGTCCCATGCTAACGAAAATGAGTTTTCAATCAAACTCATATTATCATTAATACATCCTAAATTCATTCTTGGTCAATATAACATAATTCCCCTTCATTCTTTTTCCCCCAAATTAGACATAGGAGGAAAAAAAATTCAACCTATAAAAGTTTATTATAAAACAAATATAAAATATAGTAGAATAAATCTCTGAAAATTATCAAAATGTGAGGCCTGTAGGCCAAATCTTGACTTTACTCCAATTGAACTAACATATTTAAACAACAAGAGGCAAGTAGAGAAAAGAGGGTATGACAGCATAATAAAATCTGTCATTTTGGATTCCACATCCTATGTTCCCTTTTTCCTAATAGCATTCCTTAACTTTCTTTTGGGAAGTTATCTTTTTGCCCTTCAGAACAAATGCTTCTGGTAGAGTTGTCCCACCCCAGCATCACGAATGAGTACAGGTTCTAACTTGGCAAGTCAGAATGTTCTGCTCTTACTTCATAAGTGTGAATTGCTCAAGAATGGAAAGACATCACAAGAAAGGCCATTGGCCTCAGTTCTGAAATTTTATCAAACTCGTTTACAAAATAACTTTGTTTTCCTCGGTGGTTAATAAGCTGGTGACATATGCCCAATACAGTTGATGCCCGATTTTGCCACCACAAAACCAGAGCCACGCACGAATGAAGCTGACTCAGAAAGATAGGTGTTAGATAGGGAGATAGATAGATAGATAGATAGATAGATAGATAGATAGATAGATAGACAGATCAATCGATCTATGTACATACATAGATACCTGGATGTATACATAGATAGACACAGAGTCAGGTGATACCTTTTGAGCACCTGGACCTAGCTATATTTTTAGTTAGTTCCACCCTTGGACATTCAGTTGTAAGATGCATGATCTAACAGTCTCCCATTGAGCAGCCAACCTTTTTTCCCCTTCAATCACATTGATTTAGATTTTTAACACTTACAACCAAGATTTTAGATTATTACCTTTGATCAATGTTTAGCAGAAGAAATTTCAGGCAGGAAAACATTAACAGTATGTTCCTTACTTTTCCAAGGAATTTGAGGTTATACATAAGTGTATGTATCTTTAAAAAATTACAGATATGTCTCCATTATAAAGATAATAGCTATCATTCATAGTTGACAGTTATCAATTGCCTACTATGCAACAGGCACTGAGCTACATGTTTTCCTTTTATTATCACACTTAAATCTCACAATTATGTGTGTTATAGTTGCTGTGTAGATGAGACTATTGAGGCACAGAAACCCCCAAACAACTTGCTCAAGAACAAGCAAGAACTCAACCCGCAGCTCCAAAAGCCATGTTGTTAACCTCTAACCTATTTAGCCTATAGCACTGCTTCATTATGCTATGCATTTTATTATGTAGCTCTTAAAGCTTGAGTGTTCATGAAAACTATGTGGGGAGAATTTTAAAATGCAGATGGAGGTACAACATACCAGAAATCTTTAAGGTCATGTACTGGGAAACTGTACATTTTATAAAGCTTCCCAATGTAATTCTTATTCAGATAAAGAATCAGTGCATCTCAAAGTGTGGTCCATAGAATAACTGCCTGTATGAGACCTGCTTGTGAATAGCCATGAAATGAGGAGTTTGCACTAGGATGTAAATTGTCTATGTCACTAAGCACACTGTTTAGTTCGTTCACCTGATGTATATATATACAAACACACATGCAAGGCTTTCTCAATGAAGAAAGTGATGCTCTAGTTTGTATTCTGGTGCAAACTTCTTAACATGTTTCCTAAATGACAGCAATGTCCTTGAGTAACACTGATTTAAACCATCAAATTTACTTTGAAATATCAGATTCCCTGCTTATTGAGAAATCTGGCTTTCTACGCAAATTTTCCTCCTGAGAGAGTTCACTGATTAGTGAACTCCAATACAAAATCTGCTTGATAATTGTACATCATTTTCTTATGCTGTTGGTTAGCAGGAGTCTGTTCCCAGAGTTTGACTTGCTCCAGGTATAGTAACAATCATGTACCCTAGTCTTCACAGGGAGGACACCCTCAGCATAGGTGGCTACATCAAGGTTCAGTCTTTTTGTATCAGCTGTTGACCATTCTGTACTATTGTGCTTTCTGTAACTATAAAGGTTGACACCAGCAAAGCAAAATAACTATTTCATGCTAGCATTCATCGCAACCATAAAGTGCCTCTCAGTTCTGCTGACCCTGTTGTAGAAATAAAGTAAGTCTCCAACCGATACTAAAATGTTCATTTAGGCTGCCATGATGAGTAGCATGAATATAGCTCTAGTTAATTATTTTTTAATCAAATGGGGCTGCCTTCTCCAGGAGTAACTGCCTTTTAATGCAAAATCTAATGGCACACTTAAGTAGCAAGAACCAGATGTAGTTGATTTAAAGGCTGAAGCAGGAGGCAGAAGTCAAATATACAATGTGTGATTAATAAGGAGGACTGCTTTCATCTTATCTCTAAACATCCTCTGTAGATCTATAACTGTGAAATCCATCTTGATGTGCCATAGCAGCCAGGTTCAGAAAAGATTTGTAACAAATTTGATTGTCTTCATATATTCGCTACTGGTTTTAAAATATGTTTACAGAAAATGACAGCTACTTTAAGGATCAATATTTTATAAACATCTAAGATGTGAATTTTAAGCTTAGAAGTTGCTGATCACAAGAGCTAATGAGTTATAATGTAGGAGTCTCTAAATCTGAATCATGAAATTATTTGAGTATACTGCCATGCCAGAGTTTTATAAATTATTGGCCAAAATACTAGGAAGAGGATTGTGGAATGCGATTTGAATTGAAATGACAAACAATAAATGATGACTTTCAAGGAAAAAAAATGTTGCATTTGTAAAGTGATTTAATATTTGCATAGCCTTTGTACACATTGTCTGACTTGATCCTTACACCAAACTTACAAGGAGAGAATTGATTCCATTTTATAGTTTAAAAATTTGAGGACTTCAGTGACTTTGTAGAAATCAAAGAAAAATCAGACATCAAAGAAAAATCTCAGCTCTATCTTCTGATGTTCTACTAGCCTCAGAGTTGTGGGGAGTGTTCTGTTATTGGACTAGCTGCCTGGATGATTGGTTGACTGATAATTTCAATTTTAGTCAGCTATTGCATGTTCATCATTATAATATATTATAATATTTATAATATTTATTCCTTTGAGAAAAAAATGTATCATTAGAGGGTGATTACTTTCACTTGGCTTCACCACAGTGGCGACCAAGTTAATTTGAGGTGGGATGAGAAGCCCTAGGGCCAGGTATGTGGAAAGCTTACTTTGTCAGTACTTTTAATAGAAGGGAATCATTAAAAACCCTCTCATTAGTTCTTACCTTTTTTTCTTAGTAATATAAGTTTATTTTGTTCTGCTCATTCTATTTCTTGCCAACCAGTGTAAAATACAACACAGGGAATAACAATAATACACAAAGCCTCTACAAAGGCTAGATATGTACCAGCTTTTACAAATACGCAGTTCATCGAATCTTTAGAAGAATCCAGGTCCTATAAGTATTATTTTCCTCATTTCACTGATGTCTAAACAGAGGCTCATGGAAGTTAAGTAAATTGTCTAAGATCACACAGTGGGTTGTTGGCAGAGCTGGTATGTTGTTTTGAGGCTAGATTTCCCAGTAGCTCCATTCTGAAGGAATGTCACTCATCAAACACAAGCATATTATTACCAATGTCAAAAACAAATTCTGATAATACACTATATTCCTGCACAATATATGTAAAAATGAAAGCTACAGAAATGATGAGGTGAAACTTGTTCAAAGATTGATCATTTTTTAATTTATACATTTGCATATTGATTGATGGCTGTAATATCTTAGGAGGAAATATTATCCATGGTGAGAAAGCAAATATCCAGCCAACTGTTTGAAAAGTCTTAGTGTTAAGTAGGCAAAGAAAACATATTTTTAAGAAGGTAATATAATCAGCCATTTGTAGTTCTCTCATAAATCACGTACCCCTGTCTTTTGTCCAATGAGCAGGGGAGAATCGATGTTATCATTCTTCGTCATGAGAGAGAATTTTGGGAGAGCTTTTACTAGACTCTCAAAACCCTTGGGGGCTTCAGGTTCATGAGAACCAAAATCTGTGTGAGATTATGACATGTCTTGTATGTGAAATGCATTCTGTATCATTTCACTTCAAGAGACCACTTCAAGGGGTCTCTTATACCAGAGCATATCTTAAAGCACAAAGAATATAATTTCTCCATGTAATTCTTAAGCAAATAACATTTTAAACCCTATAAAAATTGACAAAGGCATTGCTTGCTTAAAATGTGGTGCAGATTAAATGGACCCTCATTGGATGTTGGTGCATATGGTATTACTCAGTTATGGCAAAACAACCATGAAATAAAGCAAAAGGGTAAATATGGGAAAGCAATAAAAAGGTAAAACAATGCAAAAAATGCCTTAAATGTTGATGGTTTTATCTAATCTCATTCCATAAATCAATGGCAATATGAAAATGCAACGATATCTAGGTTTATGGCCTTATTTAAAAAAAAGACAGCTGAAGCCAAGTATATTATTTTCAGGGATTTCTATTCTTAGATCTCCCAATATACTATTTCTTTTATGAAATGGAGAAATATAATTGTCTTTTTAGACAATAGATCTATTTAGCTAACATTTAAAATGGTTTCTGTACTAATACACATGCCATGGATCCCATTTCTCATTTTGATATCTGAAAGGATATTTACTATTTATGGAAGAAAGAAAACCATTAGTACAAGAGAGCCGAAAGAGGCATTAAATATTATGAGCTCCAAGGATCTCGTTTTATAGATGTGGTGACTGAGGTTCAGAGAGGTTATAGAAACCAAGGTGAAACAGCTAATCAATGTCAGATGTCAGGTTGTGGTCTCTCTGTATGTGGGAAACCCAGGCTCATATCGCTAGGCTGCGCCAACAGCAATGACTGTCAGTATCTTAGACCCACCCAATATTTCTTTTCCAGTTCTCGGGTTCCTGCTACTTGCTTTGCCTTTGTTGACTCCTGATTTGGATCTCCCCTTTCGCCATCTCATGCTCCATTCACATTAGGGGTCTTGACTTCCTTTGCTGGACTCTGTTCTTGCTTCCTACCATTGATACCCATCAGCTGCCCCCTGGTCACTGAGCCTCAGCAACCCCTTGACTGTTTTCCTTCAGAGGCATCACCTCCTACATGGCAAAAAACAGAACCAAATTCTAAAATTAGTTCAGGCTTATCACCCCCTGTGTCAGTTCAGTTTAGTCTTAGCATATATGTGGTAAGTGTGTGCTGTGTACAAAGCCTGGTGCCAAATACTACAAGTACAAAGAGTTGAGTCTAGTAGGAAATAGAAACATGTGAATGAGTCATTTCAATAGAGTTGGTGAATGGAGTCTGCCTCTGACTATGTTTCTTTCTGTAAATATTCTTTCTGCTTGATAGGGAGATGCCCTCAGATACTGACATTAATAATGTCAATGGATGTTTGTTACTCAGCCTCCAAGGGAATAGTAGCAACATCCCATTGAGGCATATGTAGAAGCTATCAAGGGCAACCCAGAAAATCCCACAGGAACAAATTCTCTTGCCACTGCTTTTTTTGGTAATGATTCTTGTGGGACCACATATTTGTGGCTGCTGAAAGTTGCCAAAGTCATTTACATTGCTCCCAGAGTTGGGCCAGGACCCAGGAAAGTCATTCTCTCTTTGTATAAGCAAATGTCTCCTGTGCCAAAACACATTTTACTAACCTGGAACCTCTCTTCTACACTTATCTTCTCACGCTAGTAAAATGTCAGAGTCATGGAACCTCAAGCAAATCAGTATGTCTGCTTAATTTTTCCCTTTACCTTTTTTTAAAAGGCACATGGCATATAAAAAGCACATTCAGCCTTGAGTCAGGATATCTGCATTTTAATCCAGGTACTATCATTGATATACTCTGTGAATTTGGAGAAATCACTTAAGCAATTTGGGTTTAAGTTCTTCATCTATGAAATAAAGGGCTGGATTCGATCCTTTCTAATGACTCACGAAGCTCTCAAACTCCTTGATTTAAAACTTCCTTTATAAAGTACAAGAGTCGATAAGGTTTGAATTTTAATTTCTTATTGAAAATTGAAATCTGAATGTATATATCCATAAAATATAACATGCATATCCTTAATGGCAGTAAAGAAACAATGATACTAGAAACAATAGCAAAGCCCTGGACTGGATCACGTCTCCATAGCAGGCACATCTGTTTTAAGATAAAGAACTAGAATCTCTGAATTGCTTAATCCGCAGGCACCATTCTGTCCCAAATATATTTCTTGTCTTTCTCCAACACAACCTGGTTTTCTGTCGATGATTGTTATCACAATGAATGGTACCACTACCACCTATCTGTTTATCCAAGCCACAGGGCATCACTTTGATTAGTCTTTTCCTTCTTTTTCTACGTTAAATCCACACCAGATTGCGTTGCTGGTTTGTTTGTTTGTTTGTTTTTGAGAGGGAGTCACACTTTGTCACCCAGGCTGGAGTGCAGTGGGGCAATCTCAGCTCATTGCAACCTTCGCCTCTTGAGTTCAAGTGATTTCCGGCCTTGGCCTCCTGAGTAGCTGGGATTATAGGCACAAGCCACTGCCCCCAGCTAATTTTTGTATTTTTAGTAGACATAGGGTTTTGCCATGTTGGCCAGGCTGGTCTCGAACTCCTGACCTCAGGTGACCCACTCCCCTGAGTCTCTGAAAGTGCTGAGATTATAGGCATGAGCCACCATGCCCTGCTGGCTGCCATCTCTTGAAGGCTGCCTAGGTCCATCCCTCTCCTGCTTCCCTCTCTCCCTACAATATCGCTTTATACTCACAGTCACTGACTAAGGTCAGACTCTCATTTTTCTTCTGGATTTGTTAATGGCCCCATAACTTGTCTTCTGACTCCAGACTTGTCTCTTCCAAACCATCATCCATGCTATCACCAGTGGGATCAATCTAAAGCACAGATTTGGCTTTGTCATGTCACTGCTCAAACTCTTTCAGTAGCTTCTACTACCTGCAGATAATGTCACAACACTGTATTTGTCATAGATGATTCTTGACAATCTGGACACTGCTTCTCCCACCCTACATGTACTTTATGCTCCAGACACACCAAATGACCACAATATTTTCATTTCACTAAGCACACACTCTTTTTGACTCATGTCTTTGCATGTGACTTTGCTCCGACTGGAATGCTTCTTTTCCCCTTCATTCTCCCTTTTCTTGGGCTAGGTCCTATTTTTCAAAACTCAGTTCAAGCTTTTCCTCCTCTAGGAAGCCTCTCATCAATCTTCTTTCTGTAATACCCTTCCTTTGTACTTCTAGAGCAAACTGTGCCTCTGTCTTTCATAATAGCCTTGCTCACCACCCTTCCTTTCTACCTCTAGAGCACACTGTGCCTCTGTTTTTCATAATAGCTGTGCTCACCACCCCAGTACAAGTTCCTTAAGTACAAGCACTACCTGGTTCAACTTGGTATCACTTCCTTTCACTGCCTGGCACATAATGGGGCCTCAATACCATTTTGATAAATAATTTAATGTATAAATGAATTTGTGTATGAAAATACTGAGTCTCCCATTGTGAGCTTAGCCTAATTCCATTTGTTGCTCTAAGTAAGAAATATCATATTAGCAATTATCAATGATCCCCTTTTGAATGGCAAAGGAACCAGCATAAATGATGTGAAAGTACATAGATCTGAAGACAAATATCCTCACTTTGTGGACCACATAACCCCATCTTGTCTTACTATGTCTTTCTACTTTGCTGTTCCCAATCATCTCGACTATGGGTCATTGTTTAAATCAAGTAAAATCGATGAAACACATTGAAAACTAACCATGTTTTAATCATTGCTCCATACATAAAAGCAAAAGAAGTAAAACTTAATGCTATTCATTGAAATGGCTTATAACATAAGCATGCTACAAATGCTGGACTGAAGGTACCAATGTCCTGCTTGCCTTCCTGTCTGCCTAATGGGTAGAATAGAGAAAGGAACAAATCCTCTCAGTGAGGGAATAAGTCTTTCTAGAGGCAGTCCCAAAGGAATATAGAAGGAAGGGCACACATTTCTTCTGTCTCCCTTAATATTAAAAAAAAATTGGCCTTATGATCATGATACCACATTCCAGCCTAGGCAACAGAGTTAGAGCTTATATCTGAAAACATACAGTCTGGAAAAATTGAGGGCTAGGGGTTAAGAAAGGACTCTGGGAAGACTTTGACAGCATGAAAGGAGCTGTGCTTGCTTAGGCAAGATGACTCTCCTGCCTACCTCCTGAAATGTGCTTTTGGGAAATCAAGAGATAAATCAGCCAGCAGCAAGAGCATGCCATTGATGCCATGCCACACACATGGGGCAAGGGCACAGCATGAGACTTTTAATATGAGATTCATGTAGAAGGTAAAGACAGATAATTTCTGTGCACTTTACCATATTTTCATGTAGAAGTCAAAGACAGATAATTTCTGTGCACTTTACCATAGTTTCAGACACAGTCAGCATAAAATTTACCCATTTAATAACATATATAAGAGCATATGTTGTATGTACATATACACAAACATACATACAAATACATCTGCACAATTATGCTCTTGTACACACATATATTTCCCTATTCCCAACCTACACATGTCCAGTTCTACATTCATACTTTGTAGTTATATTCATTTCATTGCAGTTTATTTTCTTAAAGATTCATTTAAAATAACTAACACATCACTCATCTTTGAATGAGGCATATTTGATGTAAAATGTAATCACTTTAGATAATGCCCATTAATCTGTCATGGACAGCTCCAGTATTCTGCCTAACAACCCAGAAATCTTTTTCCCAAATTCTAAATTTATACTTAGATGACAGAAGAATGGAAGAATTACAAAGCAACTTGGTATGCATTGTTTTTACAACAATAAGAGGGATCTTTTTTAACTAAACAAGATATTGTTTCAAACAAAATTGCAAACATGTCTCCCTTTACTGTAATGTTTTTTACTTTCTTGCTTATCTGAAATGCAATTTAACCCCCTGCATGCTACACAAAATACATTCTGTTTCACTTAAAAAGAGAAAGCTTTGACATTTGAACTATAGACCACCCCAGCAGCTAGTAGGTTGTGGGGCATTGATGGGGTAAAAGGCTCTCCGGTAGATAATTCTTGTAAAAAACATTTTCTGCAAACCACACTTTTTTCTCCTCTGACAAATGACAACAATGCAAACGCATAGCTTAAATGATGATCTTCTAAAGGAAATCTTCTGCATTAAATGAAACATTACAGGACAGATCATGAAATTTAAATACCTAGCAGATGATATGAGATACTCAGGAACAGAAGTTTGAAAGCCTTAATAATTAGGGGATTTACAGATTTTTCAGGAATACCATGACTAGGTAGAAAATTGCCATCATTTTACTCTGGTATTTTGTATGAAATTGGAAGATATTAACACTTAAAATCAAATATCTTTCAATAAAATCTCGTCACTATTCAACACTCTGACTTTTTAGGCTGCTATTACTCTTTCATTTATGCTACTTCTTTTCTTGCTTACAATGAAGCTGCTTTGTTGGTTGTCTTCTGAAATATCTTGTTTGTGGGTTTTTAAAATTAATTTTCTTTCATCTGCTTAAAGTAAAATAAATGATAAAAGTGTGTGTGTATATATGTATAATGTGTGTGTTTTCTCCCACAATATAAGATTACTCAGTGGAACATATAGTAAGTTTGTACAGGCATAAAACTGTCAATGTCATTGTATAATAAACATTCCAAAGCATTGTGTGTGAGGTTCAACTAATTTTTTTCTGAATAATATTTGTTGAGTAGTTCTTATTTAAATTACCCTTGGTCCAAGTAGTGGTAGAATTATTAGGATAGAAAAAGTCATTCAAAGCATAAGAAAGGGATAATGATTGCTGACATCTTATAAATGCAATACAATCCCTATTTTTTTATCACTTTGATCAAAGGCCTACAGACAGTGGGCATTGTTTCATCTTTCGACAAAGGCCATTTTGGTGCCTTGGTGATGCTTGTTACATCCCAAATGCTATTGGATGAGAGACCAAATTAGCATTACAATGAACTGGCTTCTCTGAGAATTAACTATACACCACAAGAGAGTGAAACAAAGCATGAGTAACTGCGAAAATAAATACCTGCTCTCGTGACTACACGTATTGCCAGAGGAATTTTGTAAAAGTCAGTTTTAAAAACTCATTAATCTCGTTTTGGCAGCTGTAGATCACCTCCCAGTGTTCCTCCTGATTTAGTCCCCATCCCCAACAAGCTGGGAGCACTGGATACTTTACATATTCATTAACTGAAAGAAGCCTAGGCTAATTTATTGGAAAGTCTAAATCCTGGGTTTTTATGATCATGAAATGTGGATAATAGAGACCAGAAAGCTGCCGTACCTACTTAACAGACATCACACTTTGACATATTTATTTTGGATGTTTTCATTTTTAGTAAGAAATAAATTACTACATAGAAAATTAAGGTGCCTCCTGTTCCACAATCAGAATATAACCTTTATTCTGAAGTTGATGTGGGCTTTTACTCTGTAGGTTTACATTGAAAATAATATACTGTCTAGTACATTTTCATGATGTACAAAAATGTTACCTTATTGCATGATTTCTTCATTCTCTTATTTTTAAATCAATATTATGTTTTTGAGACTTAGATATATTAACAGTATTGTTTTACTATGAATTACAGGACTGAGTTAGGTTTAGTAATTCTAACTGCTAATAAAACATTCTCATATCCTAACGCCTGACTTACTCTGAAGAGAGGAGTACAATGTCTTTCAGATTCCTGTTAACCCTGAGTTCTAGCTCAGACACAAGAAGAAACAAATTGTTTCTCAGACTCTCACAAAGCCCCCAGGGTCACTTCTCTAAGGATCTGAAGGAAAGCTGTGTAATGAATCTTCCCCTATTTAAATACTATATCTCAAGAATCTGAATGAATACTTTTTAAATTTGGCAAATAGTTATTTCCCAGAGAGAGCAATTAGGGGTTGAAAAGAAAGGAAACAAGTTACCAGAACTAAAATTGATTCTATAGTTATTCTCAAACATAAATTCCTACATTAAGAGTTTAAAATAACCATGACCACAATTATAAAGACAGCTCTCCCAACTTCCTAGCAGTATTCCATTGAATAGAGTAGATAGTCTAGATTTTATGGTGCAAAGTGGCTTAAATATACCAGCTTTCCATGGTTTACAAACAAAAAAACAAAACCCTTTCTGTTCAGCATAATACACAGTATACAAAATGATATATTTAGCATGTTCTCAATTATGGTAAGTATATTCAGACACAAATTTGTATGCATTTGAAAAAGAAAAGAAACACTGAATTGTCAACAGTGCCTGTCTCTAGCTGACGGGAATACAGGTGAATTTTATTTTCTTCTTGAAATGGTTTGGTTGGTTTTCTCCATTCTTTAGAAAATGAGAATTTAATTTTATATCAAGAAATAAAATAAAGAACTAGAGAAAGAAAGCAGTGTTCTTGGAATGCATTCATTCTTAGTAGGAAACTTACAAACATCTGGCAGAGTATAGTGGTGGCCTGGTTGGAGCAATTCTGGAAAACTCTGCTGCCCTCCATAGACATTCCCCACTGGCTCAGCCAGTTTTCCTCCTCTAGTCTTGCTCCCTACCTGCCACCCCTAATTCTCTGGTTTCATAAGAAGTCAAGAAAACAAACTAATAAGAAGAAATAAACAAAAGAGCCAAAACAGCTGCAAGTAGGTCTTTAACAATGGGAAAGGGCTGGGTGCAAAGCCTGTAACAATAGTCTTTGTTTTTTGAGTACTTGTTGTGGATCAGCCAATGAGGTAAAGTCTTGAGGTTCTTCCTTTAATTATTTCTCACAGCAGCCCTTTGAAATAGGTATGGTTACCATCTCAGACCAATGAGGTCGCAGAAGTGATGAGAAGTTCAGTAACATGATTATGACTACAGAACCCAAATGTTGCAGTCAATATTCAGACTCAAGTCTCTTTGATGCCCAGGTCACTCTCTTTCCACTTTATTCAGCCCCATGTTCTTGGTTAGGGCAAGAATTACGTACAGGCCGTTTGCTGCCCAAGTTCAAACAGCCAAAGTGTTTTGACTAGCACATTATTTTTAAAATATGGTTTTAAGCCTTTAACAAGAGTGTGTAATCTCTAGTTATCCACAGCCCATATCTCTCTTGGATATAAAACTCTGGTCCTTTTAGCTATTAAGGTGAGTTGCCCAGATCCTAATGGCATTTGAGTTGCCATCAATAAGGGGGAAATGAAGGCACCTAACATTTGATGATCACCATCAGGCAGTAAAATAGTCTTCGTATACTTGTTGTCTTTGTAAAATTACAATGAAGAGTCACCCTCACCACACTCATGCTTAGAAATACTGAAAGAATGATTGAGTCAACATGTGGTAAGACATTTGAGGCCTTTGTAAGCCCAGCAAAAATATGAAACATAATTATTTTATATGACAAGTTGACTTATTCTTTCCTCAGCTCCATAGTGACACGCTATTTATGGCCACATTAATTATCCTTGCTGAAAAGCATTAGCATTTGCTTTCATTTACTCAACCAAAACAGAGATATCATCTTCACATGTCATATGGATTAGTATCATGTTTGTTCTCCTGTTCATTACACCATAATTCTTTCAAATGAGCACAAATATCAAGAAAATATGGATTCTAACATTATTATATGCACATTAAAAACATATTCTCATAGAATGAGCTCTCATATTATGATTTTTTTAAAGTTTACCAACAAAATCCAATCAATATTCAAACAAGTCATTTTTCTTTGGGGAATAGTGTTTTGTTCTTTACTAAACTAAAACATGTTGTACTGTAAATTGAACCTGCTGAGCTGAAATAATTTTATCTCAAAAATGTTTTAGTTGTTAAAAGTAAAGTTATGCTTAAAAAAATTGCAGATTGTATGTATATATTTGTATAGAATCTTAAACTGGAATATATATAGAATATATACAGATCTATCTATAAATATAGAATATATGCATACATATGTATCTGTATATCTATATCTATAACTTCAGAATATATGTATATATTATATACCAATATAGAATATATATGGGATGGAGTAATAGTAAATTGAAAATGCCATATCTTATTAAGTATGTATAGAAACACAGAATGGTAGTTTAAATATTAGCAAAGACAGGCTGGGCACGGTGGCTCATACCTGTAATCCCAGCACTTTGGAAGACCAAGACGGGCAGATCACCTGAGGTCAGAAGTTTGAGACCAGCCTGGCCAACATGGTGAAACCCTGTCCCTACTAAAAATACAACACTTAGCAGGTATGGTGGCAGATGCCTGTAATCCCAGCTACTCAGGAGGCTGAGGCAGGAGAGTCGCTTGAACTCCGGAGGCGGAGGTTGCAGTGAGCTGAGATTGCACCACTGCTCTCTGGCCTGGATGACAAGAGCAAGACTCCATCTCAAAATAAATAAATAAATAAATAAATAAATAAATAATAAATAAATATCAACAAAGACACAGAGAAACATACACATATGTAGATGTGTATATGTATTATACATTTTCACATACTTTCTTTATAAACACATTTCAATGAACATTTACTCAGTAAGTTTTATATGTGTCCTATGCTAACAGGCATTGTGTCATGAATACATAAATATGAAAAAGATGCAGTTCTTGCTTAGTCCCTGGCAAGTGAGATAAACAAGTATATAAACAAACATAATTAAATTAGTAGCTGTTAAAGTAGAAATATTCTCTACAAAATTGTAAAAAAATATATTCCAAGTTTATAAAACACATGGCACTTTTATTCCAGATACTCATAGAGAAGAAATAGATTTTCAAGGACTTATCAGTAAATTCAGAATTACTTAGTACGAATGTGTCTTTGAGAAATATGTACTTCATTACCCTTTTTTTCTGTCTTGATGTGCATTCCCACCCAGGGCTGGCTGTTCTCAGAATTCACAGCTTTAATATTAAAATTGTAATATCATTATTAGCTCCCGGAAACCATGAAGCCCAAACGTCATAGATTCTAGGATCTCATTGAGGCCTTTTGCATTCTTGACTTCTTAAAGCCAACGGTTCTCGTGTCACAGAGATGCGTTTAATATGAGATGTGTTATATTAAAAGTCTAGTGAGTTTGCTGGAAAACCACCATTATATGAAGAAATTATATGTTTGTTTTTCATAATTCTGACCATTTTCTTTTTCTGTAAAAAAGGAAGAGTCAGAGAATATAAGTAATTTCCCGAAAGACATACAGTTACATGAGGCTTATCCAGCTTGTCTAGGATTGGGTTAATCCACACCAAGCCTGCCTTCTCAGCTGTAAGAATTTCTCTTATCAAAAACAGAGAATCTTTGCAATCTACCTGACTTCTTCCAAAATGGGGGAAAGGTCTTGGTGAATTCCCACAGGCAGGTAGAATCTTGCGGCATGAAGAGCTATTTTTAACATGGTGCTGTGGAGAGCTCCCAGAATGTGTCAGCAGGCAACCTGAGTGCTTTTTTATTTATTTATTTTTCACTTGTCAGCCATATGAACTTTAAGGTATTTTACTTCTGTGAGATAAATATTTCTCATCAGTAAAGCCATCATGCTAATTGTACCTGTCCTAAACATCTCAAAAGTTTCTTTTAAGGACCAAATGAAATGACACATGTCAAAATGCTTGGTCAGTTGTAAGGTGCTATGTAAATGTCAGATACTTACTCTTTGATGTGGGTAGGTTGGAAGAAGCAGTTAGAGAACCTATTTGAAGTGTGAGATCTCTGGTGTAACTGCATATACAGTTATCAGTAAGAAGGCAATGAACAGCTAATGCTAGCCATCATATTATCGCTTTTTCAAAGTTCCGATTTATACTTACGTGAGAAGCAGCACATGTGAAGCAGTGTTTGAGAAAGAATAATAAGCTTTGGACTCTGACAGCTCTAAGCTGGCAACTGGCTAGCTGTGTGACTTTGAGCAAGTTGCTTTCCCTCTCTGTGCTTTACCTCCTGCATCTAGAAAAAGCAAAGAATAATGCACCTGCATCATATTATTGTTTGAGGATTAAATAAGAAAATCAAAAATATATCTAAATTGAAAAATAAAATAACAAGCCTCAAATGGGAAGAACAGGATTAAACTTCCTCAGTGGGCATGGATGACGCAGAGATGGCATTGGACAGTGAAAAAAAAATTAATAGGAATTTGTTACAGAGGCCTAGCTTCCTAATACTTATTAAAACTGTGACTATGAACAAGCCATTTAACTACTCCAAGCTTCAACTTCCTCATCTGTAAAGTAAATATAATAATATCTACATCAAAGCAGTTTTGTCAAGAATGAAACTATTTCATTAACTGAAGCTATAAAAATATAGTCCCCTGACCGATACTTACTGCCTGCCTAATGCTAAAGAGTTAAGCAAATCTAAGTATCTTTTCTTTTAACACTATTTCAGGACATATATGTACTACAGACTGGACATAAAGTCTATAGGTAATAATATCCTATTGCATTTTAATGTAATGTCAGAAAACCATTTACTGTATACATTTATTAACTTTTCCAGACTAGAGACCACCAGTGGACTTACTCATTTGGAATTTTTTATATAGCAAGCAAGCATCCACAAGGACGTTTTTAGTTACATGATTAAATAAAGAAATGCTAAGCCCCTGAGTTTTATGAAATAATATAGTGGTTAATATTATTATTACTATGATGTTTTGAGACAGAGTCTCACTCTGTCACCCAGGCTGAAGTGCAGTGGTGCAATCTCGGCTCACTGTAACCTCCGCCTCCCAAGTTCAAGCGATTCTCCTGCCTCAGCCTCCTGAGTAGCTGGGATTACAGGTGTGTGCCACCATGCCCAACTAATTTTTATATTTTCAGTAGAGACAGGGTTTCGCCATGTTGGTTAGGCTGGTCTCAAACTCCTGACTCCAAGCCAGCCACCTGCCTTGGCCTCCCAAAGTGCTGAGATTACAGGCGTGAGCCACTGTGCCCAGCCCAATGGTTAATATTGGCTCTTCATTGTCTTCTCATTGATAACTGTATATGCACTCACACCAAAGAATTCACGTTTCTAAGGGACTTTCAAACTGCTTCTCCCAATCTAACCACACCAAAGTATAAGTATCTATCATTTGCATATAAAGAAACATCTTGTACAACATGTGCTAGTTGTTTCAAACCTTCAAAGGGAATTTTCTCCTTAAGCAATTTTAATCCAGAAATACCTGTAATTATGATTTCAATGATGAATAGGCCATAAAGTGCTAGGCCAGCAATGAATAAAGTAAGAGACTGCAGTGAATGGAGTTCCTAGATGCCTTTCAGAAAAGTACTATGCAGGTATGGTGTGCAGGGAGCAAGGATTGGAGGAAGATTGCAGAAGGGAAAAAATAAAAGACATTCTAAACATTACAGTTAACACAAGTACCTGAACATCTGACTTCAAGGAATGAAACATACAATTATTCATATTATAAAAATATTAATCACCTTATGTAGTACACAAGGGCCCAGAAAGTAACAATATTGCAAGCATTTAAGGTTTCTATTAAAACTTCCTGATAAATTGATAAATAGACTGATAAGCTGAAGCATTTCAAGTTACTGATGATACTATCAATGCAATGGTAAGACAAGGCAAATATGACATTAGAATAAATACAAAGCACATTTATTCATATGGTTCACTACCGGAAACTCAGCAAACTTGACAATGGGCGGCCTCAAATGGTGCTCTCCCCCATGAGAAGTAGTGATTCGTTAAGACAGACTGATGCTTAGAATTTCGTAAACCTAAGGGGCTTAGCACTTCTTTATTTAATCACATAACTAAAAAAGTCCTTGTGGATGCTTGCTTGCTATATAAAAAAATGAGTTTCCTGTGACTCTCACCATTAATGCATCTGCAACCACCATGCTATTGGGCATGAAGCAATAAGTTGTATCCTTGCCTGGGGCATGTCTAACAGTCTAACATGGAAAGGTCATGACTCTATGAGTATTGGGATTTTGTCTTTCAATGGGATTCTAAACAGGAAGAGGCTCTCCAACAAAGAGACATTAAAATTCTCTGCCTTCCAAAACATTCAGATAGATGGAATCACTAGAAGAGAATAAGGTTGGTTCCTCTCAGGAAAAAAAACATAAACATAATTAAGTCAGGTTAAAGTAGTGGCTTTCTCATTTTCTTGACTGTGACCCACAGTAAGAAGTGCAGTTTTAATTGGGACAAAAAACAAATACAACACACACACACACACACACGACTGTGCCTGTATACATTGTACACACAAATATAAATGAAAGTTTCATTAAACAATACCAAATCCAAATACACAATAAACACTAGAACCCAGGACTCTGACCCTCTGATATTTTTACAATGTTCAATTTTATTTCATTTCTACAAAAAGGCTTGACTCAACCCATTTTTAATTTTCCCAACTTGCTGTGGTCATAACGTTCAGTTACAAAACACTGAATTGGAAACTGGTGTTCAAAATACTATTTATTATGTTATCACTATATGCCCAGTAATGTGCTAAATAGTTTGCTCACATCATAGCATTTAGTCCTCAAACCAACCATCAGAGATGAGTTTTATTACATCTACTTCAAGGACAAAGCATCTGAGATTAGAATTTAGCTCCGCTTGTGCAGACAGGAAATAGGAGATCAGAGATTACAAGTCAGTCTTTTCTAATTCTTACTCATTCAAATGCTTTCTAATTCTTATCACTTTATACCACCAAAAAGTCAAAAGTTGCTACCTCAGGGCAGACTAAACAGAATCCTGGTTAAATTAGCATAAAAGTATCTCTGTACAATTAAAAAAAAAAAAAAAAAAAAAAAAAAGGCAGAACCTGAAATATGTTTGCTGTGTTTTTTAAAGATCACTGTACATGTGTACAATAAACTCAACATAGTTCTCCTTAGGACATAGGCTCACTTTTTTAATCCAGAAAGCTTGTTGTCATTATTTCTAAGTTAACAGTTGCAAAACTTAACTGTGTATTGTTATTTATAAACACTTCAATTGGATGAACTCAAACTGATTATTAAATCTAAAGACAACATCAGTATGATGATCAGCTTCTAAGATGGTCCAATGATCCCTGCCTCATGATAGTCATACCCCGGCGTAGTCTCCTCCTGCATTCTACCAGAGTTGATCTGTGTGATCAATAGAACATGGAAGAATAGATGCTATGCCACTTCAGATATTACATTGTAAATGGCACTACAGGTTCTATTTTGAATTCTGTCTCTCTGGCTCTGTCTCTCTGATCACTGACTCTGGGGAAAGTCATACTGTAAGAAACTTTATGGTGGAGAGACCCACATGGTGAGAAACTGAGGCCTTCTGACAGCAACGGGGAAATAGACCTTCCAGCCCCAGTCAGGTCTTCACAGATTGCAGTCCCTGAACCAGAATCTCCCAGGCTAAGCCATCCCCAGATCCCGAAGTCTCACAAACTATATGAGATAATAAATAGTTGTGATTTAAATCTACATGAATACCTTGGAGACATTGTGGGTTTGGTTCCAGACCACCACAATAAAGCAAATATTGCAATAAAGCAACTCATACAATTTTTTTGGTTTCGTAGTGCATATAAAAGTTGGGTTTACGCTATCTGTGGTGTATTAAGTGTGCAATAGCATTATGCCTAAAAAACAATGTACATACTTTTATTTAAAAATACTTTATGGTTAAAAAATGCTAAAGATCAACAGAACCTTCAGTGAATCCTAATCTTTTTGCTGGTGGAGGGTTTTGTCTTGATATCGACGACTGCTGACTGATCAAGGTGGGGTAATGATTGCTGAAGGCTGGAGTGGCTGTGGCAACTTTTAAAAACAAAACAGTGAAGTTATCCACATAAACTGACTTTTCCTTTCACTAAAGATAAATTTAAAGCATGCTCTCTGTCTCTGTCTCTCTTTGATCACTCACTCTGGGGAAAGTTATACTGTTTGGTAGTACTGTAAGCACAGTAGAACTTTTTCAAAATGGGAGTCAATCCTCTCAAACCCTGTCAATACTTTATTAAAGAAGCTTATGTAATATTCTAAATCCTCTGTTTTCATTTCAACAATGTTCATGGAATGTTGACCAAGAGAAGATTCCATCTCAAGAAACCACATTCAGAAGCAACTCCCCATCTGTTTAAGATTTATCATGAGATTGCAACAGTTCAGTCACATCTTCAAGCTCTTCTGATTCTAATTCTCTTGCTATTTCCACCACATCTGCAGTTGCTTCCTCCACTGAAATCTTGGACCCCTCAAAATTATCCACGAGGGTTGGCATCAACTTCTTCCAAACTTGTGTTAATGTGGATATTTTGACCTTCTCCCATGAGTCACTAATGTTCTTAGTGGTTTCTAGAATAGTGAATCCTTTCCAGAAGGTTTTCAACTTATTTTTCCCAGATCCATCTGAGGAATCATTGTCTATGGCAGTTTTAGCCTTCTAAAATGGATTTCTTTATTAAGACCAGTAAGCCAAAACTACTACTTCATCCATGGGTTACAGGATGGATATTGTGTTAGCAGGTATAAAAACAATGTTAATATTCTTGTACATCTCCATCAGAGCTTCCAGGTCACCAAGCACATTGTCAATGAGTAATACTTCAAAATAATCTTTTGTTTGAGCAGTAGGTCTCAACAGTGGGCTTAAAATATTCAGCATGCCATGCTGTAAACAGATGTTTGGTTCCATTTCTAGACCACAGGCAGAGTAAATTTAGAATAATTCTTACGGACCCTAGGATTTTTGAGTTAGTAAATGAGTATTGTCTTCAACTTAAAGTTATGAGCTGCATTATCCCCCTTACAAGACAGTCAACCTGTCTTTTGAAGCTTTGAAGCCAGGCATTGACTTTTCCTGTCTAGTTACACAAGTCCTAGAAAGCATCTTCCTCAATATAAAGTTGTTTCACCTACATTAAAAAATCTGTTGTTTTGTATAGCCACTATCATTAGTGATCTTATCTAGATCTTCTGGATAATTTGATGCAGTTTCTACATTAGCACTTGCTACCTCACCTTGCTGTTTTATGTCATGAAAATGACTTCTTTCCTTAAACCTCATGAGCTACAACCTCTGCTAGATGCAAACTTTTCTTCTTCAGCTCTATCACCTCTCTCAACCTTCATATAATTGAAGAGATTTAGGCCTTGCTTTGGACTAGGTTTTGGCTTAAGGGAATGTCGCGGCTGGTTTTATAGTCTATCCAAACTACTAAAACTTTCTCCATATCAGTAAGAAGGCTGTTTTGCTTTCTTAACATTTGTGTGTTCAATGGAGTAGTATTTTAATTTCCTTCAAGAACTTTTCCTTTGCATTCACAACTTGGCTACCTGCTTGTTGCAAGAAGCCTAGCTTTCAGCCTATCTTGGCTTCTGACATGCCTTCTTCACTATGCTTAATTATTTCTAGATTGTGCTTTAATACTACAGATGTACAATTCTTCCTTTCACTTGAACACTCAGAGACCATTGTAGGGTTATTCGTTGACCTAATTTCAATATTTTTGTGTCTTTGAGAATAGGGAGGCCCATGGAGAGGGAGAAAGATGAGGAAATGGCCCATCAGTGGAGAAGTCAGAACACACACACCATTTATGGATGAAGTTCACCTACTCATTTGAGTGTGGTTCATGGTGCTCCAAAACACTTACAATAGTAATCTCAATGATCTCAAAGATCACCAATGGGCCAAGTGCGGCGGCCTCCCAGCTACTTGGGAGGCCAAAGTGGGAGGTTTGGTTGAGCCCAGGAGTTTGAGATCAGCCTGGGCAATATAGAGAGACTCTGTCTCCACAAAAATATAAAATATGCTGGGTGTTGTAGCATGCACCTGCAGTCCCAGCCACTCAGGAATCTGAGGTGGGAATATTGCTTGAGCCATGGGAAAGTCGAGGCTGCAGTGAGCCATGATCATGCTACTGCATTCCAGCCTGGGCAACAGAACAAGACCCTGTCAAAAGAGAGAGAGAGAAAGAGGGGGAGAGAGAGAGAGAAAGAGAGAGAGAGAGGAGAGAGGAAGGAAGGAAGGAAGGAAGGAAGGAAGGAAGAAAGAAAGAGGAAGGAAAGAAGGAAGGAAGGAAGAAAAGAAAAGAAAAGAAAAGAAAAGTAAAAAAGAAAGAAAGAGCCTGGTGCACTGGCTCATGCCTATACTCCTAACATTTGGGGAGGCCAAGGTGGGCAGAACATGTGGTCAGGAGTTCAAGACCATCCTGACCAACATGGTGAAACCAGCCTGACCAATATGGTCTCTACTAAAAATACAAAAATTAGCTGAGCATAGTGGCGTATGTCTGTGATCCCAGCTACTCAGGAGGCTGAGGCAAGAGAATCACTTGAACCTGGGAGGTGGAGGTTGCAGTGAGCTGAGATCATGCCACTACATTCCAGCCTGGGTGACAGAGCGAGACTCTGTAAAAAAAAAAAAAAAAAAGGAAGGAAGGACGGCCAAGGAAGGACAAGGAAAAGAAAAGGAAAGAGGAAAATAATCACTAATCAATAATCACTAATCACAAATCACCGTAACAGATAAAATAATAATAGAAAAGTTTTAAATATCATGAGAATTATCAAAATGTGACACAGAGACATAAAGTGAGCATATGATGTTGAAAAAATGGTGTCAATAGACTTGCTCAATATAGGGTTGCCGCAAACCTTCGATTTTTTTTTTTAAAGCAATATCTGTAAAATGCTATAAAATGAAGTGAAATAAAACAAGGTAGGCCTGTACTAAATTTTGGTATAATTTGTTAGGCAACCAATAGATAATCGATGCAAACAGTTACAGCTTGAACCTGGCAGGATGCCATCTCAATAGGGTTTTTATGAATGTGTTATATGGTAACTTTAAGGCTGGAAAAGGAAAAGGAAAAAGAGAAGTAAACTAAATAACCAGTGGAATAGGATCAAAGTGTTTACTTTTAGGCTTTCAAATCAAACTACACAGTGTGGACTAGAGTCTAGTGATGCAATTTCTAAATCATTGAGACTACTAATCCCAAGCAGCCAATAAAATAATTTGTCAGCCAGTCTGTGAATTTGTCAGCATCTCTTTTCACTCTTGTTCTCCCCAGGCCTCAGCTATTTTAAAAAATCACATCTCACTGGAAGTTGAATCAGAAAAAAGAAGAGCATTGACACTCACATGTGTGTTCTGCTACTCTTTGTGGCTTATGGTGAAGGCTAGCTAGACTAAATTTGAAAGTTGGAAAAATTGGGCACCATAAACCTTGAATCCCCTTTCTCTTGGTTCTGGGCTTTTTTTTTTTTTTTTTTTTTTTTTTTAAACAGAGTCTGGTCCTGTTGCCCAGACTGGACTACAGTGGCTTGATTTTGGCTCACTGCAACCTCTACCTCCCAGGTTCAAGTGATTCTCCAGCCTCAGCCTCCCTAGTAGCTGGGTTTACAGGAACCTACCGGCAGGCCTGTGGTGCCAGGCATTCTTATGCTGTCTTTCAGCTGCCTAAACCCTTCTTCTATGGCATTTACCCAGGACTGCCTTTCCCCACAATAACTTCTCATTACCTTAATTCACACAAAGGCATGAATGAATGGTTTCCAACTTATCGCTCTTTTGGTTGTTTTAATTTTCTGAAAGATGCTGTTTGCTCAATTAAATTCTGACTTTTTGGATCTCAGGGAGCCTTATAAGCTAAGGTGATGATTTTATCATTGAAAATATATGTATCATACCTATGTCATATGGACCAAAAGTGAACTTACTAGAAAAAAAATGTGTTGTATGATATTAGGAGTGTTTTTCAGTTATTTATAGATTTAAAGAGAAATTTTCAACTTCAAAACTATCGACACTTAGGGCAAACTGATGTTTCACTGTGTGTACATGTTTGTGTGGGGAAATCCATGTGTTACAGGATATGTAGCAGAGCCTCAGTCTACTAAATACCAGTAGTGTCTCCCAGCTGTAACAACTAAAGATATCTTCAAATATTGCCAAATGTCCATTGGGGGCAAAAATCATGCCCAGGTGAGAACTACTGATATAAATAATTGCTACCTTTTGAGCAAGTATCTGTGTGTATTTAATAAAAGGATATAAGAAAAAAATGTCAGGAAATGTAGGGTTATTTAGGAGATGACCATAATCCTGGTGTCTCTAAAATTACAATCCATGTAATAGAACCAAATGCATTTATCTAATTCTTATCCTGTACTCTAATAAAAGGCAGAGATTGAAACTATTAGTTTTATTTTTAACTCTGTTATTTAACTTATCAGATAACTAAGATTTGGCCATATTTTAAAACAGAAACAGAAACATAATGTTAGGGCTGAAATGATCACGGCTGCTGTTTCTCGAAATGTCCTCTCCTTAAAGACCATGGCCCAGAGAAAGAAAGTCGCATAGAAATGCAGTGACACAGTAAGGACTAGAATGCAGGTCTACGACCATCTGTTCTCCAGTGAGGAGGAAACAACAAAAGATACTTTTCTCTTGGTTAGTAGCTCACCGACATTACATTTTCTCAGGATTTTGTGTTCTATACGTTATATGTACCTAAGGCCACCAAGCAGAAGACGTGAGCGTGACTAGAGTCTACGCCAGGTATTCACATGACCTAAAGGTAAGGCTCAATTTCTCTGTCTCAGTTTCCTCCTCTTTAACATGGGGATAACAACACCAAATTATTATGAAGTACTTTATAAACTATCACCTGCAATTAAAGTGTGATTTACCTTATTGTCATGCTAAAACATTTGAGACATTTATACAAATAGTGACTATATGCAAGTTTATCTCAGATAGAAAAGTGATAATCCCAGTGCTGTCAAGACTAAATTTACAAAGACTTTATGCTGTTGCTGTGATAAGGTGCTAAAAATGACCTCTTTGACAAAGTGTAAATCCTTCTCCATTTCCTACCTTTTCAGTATCTCAATTACCTACTCTCTTAAGTGGAAATTAACTTCAATACTGTTTTTAGTCAAGTACAAAATAGATTTACTTTTTTGAATTAGAGAATGTGTTTGGAGGAGATCTGAAGAAAACATACAAATTTTGAAGGAACCCTGTCTTTTTACCAACGGGTTTGTAAGTCACAACATCTTATTTAAGATTCAGAGGTTGAATTTTAAAACATGCTGAAACACGAAAACAATACAACTGACCACTCTGGAAACTGGATAGCAAATGCAGTGCTGCTGTGTTTGAGTATATCTGTCATGTTGGAAGAAGGAATGAGGTAGATTGAAGGAGTGGAATGATGTAGTCCACAAGGGATCATTCATAGGGACATTTCCTCTCCAAAAAGATCCTATTTACCACTTGAACCTGAAAAAAGAAGTTAGATAAGTTCTACCGCGATGGAAGTTTTTCTTTCTAGGAGCTCTCTTGAATATATTCTTTAATGCATTAATAAGTCTGATGAACTGAAAGATTTACCATATTTTTCTAAGTGCCTCACTTTCCCTCAAGGTCCAACCTGGGCTTTCAAGAAAAATCTGACTTATTGTGTCTTATAAGGAAGTAGAAAGACTTATTAAAAACAAAGAATTAAGTAGATGAACATAATGATCTTTTTAAACAATCTCTCAGTATTCTCTTAGAATAAATGACTTAGTTAAGAAGAAGAGTCTTGGAAAGATACTGCCTGTGCTAGCACCCAATTCTTGAAATGCTTCTTTCTCCAGTGAAAGTCAGCTGTTTGGTTCCCTTTCCAAAGAATTTCTGAACTTAGCACCACTTCAGTTGGCTGCTTTAAGAATGTTGACCTTGATTCCCATTTAAGAGAGTAAAGGGTTAGCATTAATGTTTCTTTTTTATATATGCTGCCTTGCAGAACCCTTTCCATTTACTCATTAAAAGGGCTTGCCAACCTTTTTTTATTGGATGGATTAAGCCCAGGTTATTTCCATCCTAAAAGTATGATCAAATATAGCTGTGGTAAGAAAACAGGAGACTAGAAGAGCCAACTGCAATAGACTGTAATATAATGCTATAGGCTAGTTTATCAGATATCTTTATCAGGAAATTATTATAAGATTAGAAAGTATAATATTTACATTTAATTGTATTTTACACAATGGCAGTTCTCATGAGGAAATATACCTTAAAAGAAGAAAAACAAATTAAACTAACATGCTCACATGCACTGTATATTCTGGCAGGAGATCATCACAGAGTCTTGCAGATTCTGTCCCGCCCAAGGCAGCCCGGCCAAGGGTGTGAGTGGGGGATGAAATCCAATTCACTTTGAGCTCACTAAACTCCAATGCCTGTTGTAGGACTGGGCGGTTTTCTAATTCTCTCAAAAGCATTATGTGTGCTACTGGTGGACAATTCTGGACTATTTCTGTCTGGTCTCAAACTGCCTTCTGTCTAATGGTCTAAAAACAGTCTATCTCTCTTAGAACAAACTATCAGACAAAAGGGGAGCACATGGCTATTGGCCAAAGAATTGACTTGCATTTCTCAGACTGACCTGATCCCACCCTCAGTCCCCAGAAGGGAATGGAGAAACCTATTCTTCACTGTTAAAAATTCTGTTGGAAATCCGGATGGTATCATCTGGATGGTATCAGACGGTATTCAGCTAGGTAGATAAGAAATGCTTAAGTCCAGCTAGGCAGCTCATGCCTGTAATCCCAGCACTTTGGGAGACCAAGGCAGGTGGATCACGAGGTCAGGAGATTGAGACGAGCCTGGCCAACATGGTGAAACCCCGCCTCTACTAAAAATACAAAAATTATCTGAGCGTGGTAGCACGCACCTGCAGTCCCAGCTACTCAGGAAGCTGAGGCAGGAGAATCGCTTGAACCCAGGGGGGCAAGGGTTGCAGTGAGCCAAGATCGCGCCACTGCACTCCAGCCTGATGACAGAGTGAGATAAATCTTAGAAAAGATAAATCTTATTTATGATAAAATTTAGCATTTATCATAAATAGGAACAGAAATTTCCAGTCATAGAAATAAGGTTGTTGAAAACTCTTAACAAATATGGCATGTAATATTTTTTTAAAAAAGAAATGCTTAAATCCTTCTTTTGTCCAGCAATAGCCTTGTTCCCTTGAGGTACCCTGTGGAAATATTAAGCCAGGGGACACTGGTAAAAAGAAAGCTAAATTTTACATTATTATTAATTGGGATTTTGCACCGAATTTCAATACAGAGCTCTCAAATTGTGCTGAAGTATAAAGCCTAGTGCTGAAATGTAAGAAGGCCAGCCAATCCTCCACTGAAATTAACATTCAAATATTAGTATTTTACCATCCTCCTGCCAACCACAGGAGACAAAACCGATATGTGTACTGAGCACACACAAGTGAAGGCAAGAAAAGTGGATGAGGGACTTTAGCCAGGCTCCATATTCGTTTAGGACTTCCACCAAGAGTAAGGGTGGAATTGGGCACCTTAAGGAAAGAATGGAAGGAAGCAGAGAGGAAAGTACCAGCAGACTTGGACCTCACTGCTCAGGCCGCATTGAAATGGGAAGCATAAGAAACACTGAGAAGTTGCCCTGATAAGAGCACAGGGGAGGCCCAGATAAAGGACCATGTTCCTGAGTGTGCAATGTTAAAGCAGCTTGCCTCTGTCTTCTAGGATACATGGTCAATCATTGTTCTAGAATATGACCCAATTGGATTAGTATATTTTACTTTCTTGAGATTGAGCCAGGAAAGGGCCTACGGGAAGAGAACTCTTGCTTTCTTTATTCAAGTACTATTTCTGTTCTTACAGATTGTTATCCCTATTCCTTTTTTCCAAATATTTCCCTTCTTTAGCAAGCACTTCATGAGTACGTAACTTCTCTAAACTATCATGTCATGACATTTAACCTTAAGAAGTAGAGCACAGCATTACAATTTCCCCCTCGTTTCATGCCTGACATTCTGTGCCCATGTTTCTACATGTAATCAAGCTGAGAACATTGCAAAATTTTAAATTCATAATTCTTGCCACAAGTTGCTCACCATGTGGTGGAAATGATAGGATCCACGTATGTGATAATGTGCAGCAAAATTTTAAGAAATAATTTCAATGTGGAAGTATGGGAACTTGGAGTTCTTTTGCAGGAGAGATTGCTGCAATTTGGAGGAGAGGGGAAATTGTTTATAGGAAAGGTAAAAGTTAAACTCAAACCTGATTAATGTTCAGGAAGGAGGAAGAAAGGAATTGCTAGCAGAAAGAACAAATCTTACAAAGGAATAGAAGACAGAAAATGCACACTTGTTTGTTTTGTTTTGTTTTGTTTTGTGGATTTTTTGTTTGTTTGTTTGGTTGGTTGGTTGGTTGGTTGGTTGGTTGGTTGATTCAGGAGGAGGGAGCAGTACATATTCTACTCCAGCCTTTGGAAAGTGGTGAGAAATACGGTAAGACCCAGCCAAACTGTGGCAGGTATTTAATGTTGGCTAAAGGCAATTTGAATTTTATCCCACAGAAAAATAAGAAAATCCGAGGATACAGGCCTTCAAGTCTGACTTTGGGTTCTCACTAAATTCCATAATTTTACTTATCTATTTTTACTACTGGAAACATTATTTCTAAGCTATCAACATGTAATTTGTGGTTCAGTGTGTCTGCGAAACAGAGTATTTCTATGATTTTTGAACTTAGAGTTTAGGAAATTTCCAATTTTGAAGCAAATATTCTCTTAGTGTCCCAAAAGATCAAGTATATATTTCTTTCTTCTAATGCTTGGTCTGCACCACTCCATCTCAAACCACAGCTCATCACTGATTACACAAATACTTACAAGCAGGGCCCATTTTTAGTAGGTAATGAAGTGTAAGGATGAAGCTTAAATGATGCAATATACCCAATGTCTAGCCTTACATAAATAAATAAAGGGCCATTTGTTTCATTTCACTTCAATACACACTTTTGCAAGGGAACGTTCTATTTCTTTTGGCACACACAAAAAATTCTAAGTAGACATCAACATTTTTTAATGTTGAAATATAGCTTTTGTTTTTCCTTTATTCTAAAATAACTATATAATAAACATACTGGACATTTTTTGGTGCTTTGTTCAAAAATGAACAGGCTGAATTTCCTCCCCAGATGCCTCGTGACATTGGCATATGCATAGCAGGAAATGTATACACTCCAAGTCATAATCCTGTCTGGATAAATCTGCTCTGTGTGTTAGGCAAGCCAGACCTCATTCACCTGTTCATACTGATATTTAATCCATCTCCAAAACTTACCTAGGGACTTTCTAAAGATAGTAACTCATTGAAGGAGAAATTTACAGATTGCTACCTTTTGGGATTATTTTAAAGTATGCTGATGTTTGCAGAAGTGGAAGAGGAGAGGACGATACAAGGGAAGAAACTACACTTGATGTAGAGTTAATCCATTTAATCTTCAGAGACTACCTTGTGATGTAACTGTTGTCTCACCTATTTCCAGAAAAGGAGGTTAAAGCCAATGTTACATCATAAGTAAGTAGTGTGGATAAAATTTGAAACTGAAAATGCCTGGCTCAGAGTCCAAAGCTTTCAATTACACAATCTTGTCAAGAACATAAAAACAGATGAGTACACTGAATAGAAGAAAAGACGGCCCAAAGATTAATATTTGTAAATCTCCTCTAATATCTTGGTTAAATTTACCACCCAAAATAAACTTCAATACTGTCATGAAAAAAAATATATCAGTTGTCAAAATTGACTCCATTGCACTGGCATACACTGCAGCTTAAGATATCCAAGTGACTTGGCAGCAGAGCCAAATGAATAGTTGAAAAATCACCCACTGGACTTCTAATTGAAATAGTCAATCTCCACAATATGCACTGTACAATATGACTTTTCCATATGGCATTTGAAGAGGAATTGAGATAGATTCACCACTCAATTAAATCAGGCTTCATAGGGTTTAGACACACTAGAATTTTTTGGTTTAAAGATGGTGAAGGAAGTGCTCTTTTATGCTTTTCTTTGTTGTTGTTATCATTATGATTATTGTTGTTATTTTAGGAACCATATATTTTAATCTGCAACTGCCTCTGAAAATGTCTATTCACATTTTTCAAAAAAGAAGCAAGTAGTGAAAAAGGTGCATTTAGAAATATTACTAAACTCTCAAATCTCCAGTGAGCATCTTGTGTGTAGTATAAAGGCAAAATGCAGACGCCACTGATATGTTAATTATCCTAAGAGAAAGGAGGTATTATGTACCTAAATACAGATGTATATATGTATAATGTGTGTATATCTTTATGTTTATACACACACCATATATACCTAACTATATGTATACTGTTACGGCTTGGCTCTGTGTCCCCACTGAAATCTTTTTTTTTTTTTTTTTTGAGACGGAGTCTCGCTCTGTCGCCCAGGCTGGAGTGCCGTGGCGCGATCTCGGCTCACTGCAAGCTCCGCCTCCCGGGTTTACGCCATTCTCCTGCCTCAGCCTCCCGAGTAGCTGGGACTACAGGCGCCCGCCATCTCGCCCGGCTAGTTTTTTGTATTTTTTTAGTAGAGACGTGTAGACCAGGATGGTCTCGATCTCCTGACCTCGTGATCCATCCGTCTCGGCCTCCCAAAGTGCTGGGATTACAGGCTTGAAATCTTATCTCAAATTGTAATCTGAATTGTAATTCCCATGTTTTGGGGGTGGGACCTGTTGGGAGGTGATTGGATCATGAGGTGGTTTGCCCCATGCTTTTCTCACGATAGTGAGTTCTCACAAGATCTGATGGTTTTGTATCAGGCTCTTGCCCCTTCCCTTGGCACTTCTCCTTACTGTGACCTTGTGAAGAAGGTGCATTGCTTCCCTTTCACCTTCCACCATGATTGTAAGTTTCCCCAGCCTCCCCAGCCATGTGAAAATGTGAGTGAATTAAACCTCTTTTGTTTATAAATTACTCAGTCTCAGGTAGTATCTTTGTAGCAGTGTGAAAATGAACAAATACATGAACACACACACACACACACACATATATATATTATATATAACTGCTTCAAGACTATTTTTAGTCCTACAGTCTATTCATATTTTTGTTAAATTTTCAAAAGTTTTACAAACTCTTTTGTTTCTATTATTTTATATATTAACAATGTTAAAAATATTCAGAGCAATGGATATTTAAGGATGAGGGATGGGAGTCATCCACCCTGAGAGGAGACATATTTTATCATGAAAACTGCTTAGAATTACCAATGCCTGATAATAAATGCAGACCAACTATTGTTTTTGTTACTGTCTTTAAGTTATCCCCTTAAAAGGCAGACATTCATCACCTGCACCTGGAGTAGACCACCTCAGTTGCTCCCTCCCTTGGTAGGCCACTGGCTGAAGGCCTTCTAGGAGAAAGTCATCATGTCTAAGTGTCTTGTTTCCTTAGTGGAACTGGAAGTACTTACTCCACAAGGTTGCCTTGACAATTAAATAAATTACAATTTTGAAAGTGGTTAGAATAGTGCCTGAGATAGAGCAAGCATTATACATGCTGTTATAGTACTGTATAGCTATATTAGCTATACTATGTTTGTTTAGTATACATAATATGCTATGTATAGTATATTATACATATACTATGTATAGCACTGTTTAAGTAAATAAGTGATATTTATGAAAGGCCTGACGTAGGAGTCTGCCAATTTTATAGATGAGGAAACTGAGTCTCAGAGGAGGTTAAAAAGAAGACATCAAACAGAAAATGATTGGGATTTAAAGTAAATATATTAACACTAAACCTGTACCTATTCTACCTATCCCACACAAACGGGATCATGGCTTTAGTTTTTATTGTGTTATCCAATTATTGCCTTATATTGCAAATTTACTTCCCAAATTATTTGTGCACATATTTTTAACCTATAGCTTTATGTTATTTCAGAGCAGGTGTACTGAAGTATGACAAGAAGGAAGATGACAGTTATTAAGAAAAGTGAATTTATTCAACTTTTAAGCTACTAAAAGCATGCAAATTAGATTGTTATTGTTATTTTAAGAAAAAGAACATTATGTATGGGAAAAGTATGCCTTTCCAAGAAACCACTAACCAGATGTTGGGGTCTTGAGATATCCCAAAGGGATACTGGTAAAAAATGATGAAAGAACTTCCACACAAAAATCTAAGAAAGTGTGCACACATGTTGTAACTATGAATACTGTTTGCAAAAATTTAATAAATCTGCTTCATCATCAGATACTACAGCCCTGGGATAGCCTGGTCTGGAAATGTGGTTTAAGGAAGAATAAAAATACAAATAGCTAGGAAAATGTTAACACAATAAATTAAGTAGAATAGAGAAGGAATGCTGATATCTAAAGTTTATTACACATGTGCCATTACCTGTGTGGTAACAAACTGTTCAGTCTTTGATTCCATTCACAAGGCAGCAGTTAAAGGCTACATGATATAATCAATCAACTAGCTATTTGTCATCAAATATTTATGGAGTGTTTATTATGTGCAGGATGTATATGTGTGTGTGTATGTGTCCTACACAAAAACATATCTGACTATATATATACACACACATATATATAGTGACAAAATACATACACATCTATATGCATACACATTAGAAGCTAGATGTCATTTTAACTGTTTGGGTTTTTTTCCCCTGACCTTATACTTTAAACAAATTTTATTTCTTAAAGCAATTGGTTGGTTTTTATAGGTGACATAGCCAGTGTGAGTTCACCGTCTATGAACTGCAGCTTTCTTTATTAAGAATATTATTGTTTTAACCAATAGCATGCCAATACTTTCTCAGTTTATCAAATTGGAAATGTATCTCCAAAAAATGGACATATCGCTTTCTGAGAGGAAAATCTTTTCTACTGCATATCATCCCTACGTATCTGTGTATCTTTTCTACTCAAGTAGGGCCGAGCCACAGAGAACAAAAGACAACGTCTTAACTTTAGTGAGGCTGTGTAGGACAGAGAACCTTAAAGGACCCCACCACTCTCTTACCTGTGTTTGTTTATAGCGGTTTTGTTTGCATGTGTGTGCTTGCTTAATGCTAAGCATTTGCAAAATAAAAGCAAGGTCATCTCTGTTGAGAAACTTACTGGGTACTCCAGATGGATTTTGCTAATTCTTGGGAAGGCCTTAAGTTTAGATAAGTGGAGACTGTGGAAAAGTTCGATTCTTCCTGTTCCTGATTTCTTTAGTGTTTTAATTCCATCTCCTAGTGGGCAGCTCTTTGTTTTATGTAGCTGGGCGGATGGCCATTGGCTCTCTTTCTGGTTTTATTGGAAGTTTCTTCAAATGGCTGTGGTAAATTTCAATGAACTTTTTTTATCATGCTCATTTCACTTAATTTGGTAGTTGGGGAGTTCCAAGTCAAACAGAAATTTCAGGCAAAATGCTAAAAGGGGAAAAACTTGAATCCAAATCAGCAGGACTTAAAAGCAACACTGTGTGTGCCGGGAACTTGCCCAGAGATTGACCCTGTTGAATAGTGACAGGCAGCTATGACATTACCTGTCAATGTTTGCTTCTCCAGAGGGTCCCAAGAACCACTTCATGCTCACTGAACCCCTGCTTCATAGCTTGGAGCCTGAGTAATTGGATATCTTTGAAAGAGAAGAGTAGGTGCCCTCGTGGAGGCACCATGCTGGGTCTTGGCAGCAGTGTGAGGGCAGCCCTGAAGAGGAATTATACTCATGAAGACTTCTGAATTCCATCTTTGTGAAACTCCATTCGCTCTGTTGCTTGTTTCTGGCAAACTGAGAGCATCCTGAGAATGGGTCAAGGATCTTTCAAGGGAATCCCTGCTAGCAAGATTGAATCACATTTCCAAAAGCAAACTGGAACAATTTTCCATGTGAGAAGGGAGCGTTATGACAACTGGGCACTGGGACAGTGGGCATGACAGGAATTGGAGATGGAAACATATTTTTTCCAAAAGCAAAGCAAGCCCTACAGGGTATTAATTTTTCAACTTAGCTAACGTTTGTTGGCTGATCAGAATAAATGCTGCTTCTTTGCCTGGTCCATAGCTTTTTCCTGCTCTTTGCCTATTCTTCCTCTATATGTGAGTGGTCAAGAACATTTTGTAAGACATAGAGGATAGACAAGCAGGAGTCTTAGCAAGACGGATGGGTTTGATTTATGTCAGGAATTTTTACTCTAAATTATTGACTCCATTATTTATTCCTGCCTCTATATCTGAATTAACCCAAACAATAGGTCATTTACTACTTTTAATGGCAAAACCCACAATTACTTTTGCACCAACCTAATATTGCAGATAGAATAAGAGAACTTAATTTTTAAAGAGTATTAAATGGAAGAAATATATTAATAGGTCATAAATCTGGAGAAATATGAGAACATTTTAAAAGAAACTTTGACACAGCATTTATAAAACTTCCCCTTCCCTATTACATTTTATTCCTTTCTTTCAACAAAGCAGATTATAAAAATGCAGAATGTTTTAGATACATCACATACAATAGTAGAGTATCCAAGTCGAGCTGCAGTATATGTAAATCCCGAATTTGTCACAGACAGATCTGCTGTGATTTTCTATAAGTCGGGCACTGTAGCAAATTCCCAGTTATTATGTATGTGCTCCATAGCACCAGGGTGTTGCAGATACCCAGCAGTACTGTGCTGATAAATTGTCTCTTTGAAAAATAAAAAAAAGTCCCTATTTATAGCATTTCCCATTTTCCATGGCATAAATACTTCCCACACAGTAGACTTCAAGCTACCAACCGATGTCACTAAACACAGAGCTGGGGGAAAAAAATGTGCATAATTGGCTCTTGTAAGCTTATGCCCATCACCCGTCAATATACTTGGAACTAGGAGACAACTTAGAAATTCTCTACCCAAACCCCAAAAGTTCTGAAGGAGTAAATGAGGTGGAATGATTTGTGAAAGCCAAGCAGGAATGGCCAAGTTGGGAATAGATGCATTATTCCTAGTTCAAGATCCTTTCTTCTACACTAAAATACAACTTATGAATTTGCCTGTGCATCTGTATATTTCAATCTGAACAATGATAAATGAAAAATAGACAATGAGTGGTTGGTTATATATTAAAAATAGATGTAATAGAAGCTAATACCTTGAAGCAGGCACTGGTATTTGCTGAAATGCTATCTTTATTTCTCCTTATTGTACTTACCTCCTCACATCTGTCCATGTCATCTGGAAACTTACAGGATCAAGTCTACACTGTACAGAAACCAACTACTGCTCAGCAGAACTGAGTTCCAGATCCCTTTCTATCTGACCACAGTGCACCACCAAGATTTTTTGATGTGGCTTCCTTCAGATCATTGTAGGGCAGCTTGTATTTTTAGTGACCACAGAGAAATGGCTCCTTTGGACTTCATCTCAATCAATAGTTGTGTAGGTCTCAGCCAAAAAGAAAGTGATTCAAAGCAGAGCTCCAAGAAAGGGCTGGATATATACTTGAAACTGAAATTGCTGGGGAGAGCCTCAATGCCAAAGCCATAGCCAAAGCAAAAGTCCAGCCTTACAAACTGAGCAAACATAGCTGTGTCAGAGAACAGCTGTAACTGAGTTTATTTACAACAGGACTTGTTCTTCTTGCACCAAATTCCAGGTTTATCATAGCAGTAACATTAGTGGCAGCAAGTCACACTTCAAGTCCCGGTGGTTGCTGAGTGTGAAGGTGTTAATTATACTGCCTCTCTAGGTCTGAATTACTTTAGAGGCAGGCACTTACCAACACACAACACCTTTTTAAAAACCCATAGATATCTTGAAAATTTTTCAGCCTGAAGAAGTACCTAGAAGAGACATTCCAACATCAAAACTTTGAGAGAAAGTGTTAGACTATAGGGGAAACTCCAGATTTTATATATGAAAGGTTGAAAGATTACAAACATCCAGAAATGAGGGCTTTCTGGAAGTTAGATTGCCTTTCTGTAATCTAAATGAAATTTTCAGAAGGAGACAAGTTAGGCACCTGTAGCTGATATTATTCATCTAAACTTACTCTTAAAAATAAACAATCTTCCATTGCACATGTGGTAACATAATTAAGGGTGTCAATAATCCCTTAAAAAGACACCCCAAAGGGTTTGTATTTGAAGAGGTGGGCACAGTCATCCAAAACCTGTGGAGTCTGAGGTCCAGGATTTAAGGCTCATCTTGTAAGTCCTGAATGATTCATTTGACTCAGGGGTGCTCACTTACCTCTCATTAGAATTGCCTGGGGAGTGCTTAAAAAATGCAAAGGTTGGCATGGTTTTGTTGGTTTGTTAAGATACTCAGGTGACTCTAACTATACATACAGGATTAAGAACCTCGGAGTCACTTTTCTGATTCTCAATAATCTTCTATTTTAAAAAGGAAAAATAACATCTAACTTTCAGGAACCTACACAGACATTGCATATAAAAGTTCTTCGTAATCAGGAAGGATATTACATATATATTTATTATCTGTGCTAATTATAAAAAATGGACTTTGCTATATGAGAAATTGTATGTTTTTACTTACAACACAGATATTTCTTGATCAGTAAGTGCATAGTACTGTTCTGTAGGTAACTTTTTCCTCCTTTGGTAGTGACGAGCAGTTTTCTTTAGCAGAGGTAAGTTTCAATGTTTTGTAGTATTTTATTGGGGATTTATAATAGGAAAGGGGTAACAAAAGCAAAATGCTTTTGGAGTCTTCCTCATGAAGTCTGCCCAGACCAATATCCAGAGTGGTATTTCTTAGATTTTCTTCTAGGGTTTTATAGTTTTAGGTTTTACAGTTAACTCCTTAATCTTGAGTTGATTTTTGTATATGGTGAAAGGTGGGGGTCTAGTTTCAATCTTCTACATATGGCTAGCCAGTTCTCTCAGCACCATTTATTGAATGGGGGGGTCCTTTTCCCCTTGCTTGTTTTTGTTGGTTTTATCAAAGATCAGATGATTGTAGCTGTGTGGCTTAATTTCTGGGTTCCCTAACCTGTTTGATTGGTCTCTGTTTTTGTACCAGTTCCATGCTATTTTAGTTATCGTAGCCTAGCAGTATAGTCTGAAGTCCAGTAGTGTGATAGCTCCAGCTTTGTTCTTTTGCTTAGGATAGCTTTGGCTATTCAAGCTCTTTCTTGGTTCCAAATGAGTTTTGGAATGTTGTTTGTTTGTTTTCCAGTTCCATGAAAAATGTCATTGGTAGTTTGATAGAGATAGTATTGCATCTGTAAATCGCTTTGTGTAGTATGACCATTGTAACAGTATTGATTTTTCTTATCCATGAGCATGGAATGTTTTTCTACTTGTTTGTGTCATCTGATTTCTTTCAGCAGTGTTTTGTAATTCTTGTTGTAGAGATCTTTCACCTTCCTGGTTAGCTGTATTCCAGGTATTTAATTCACTTTGTGGCTACTGTGCATAGGACTGAATTCTTGATTTGGCTCTTAGCTTGGATGTTATTGGTATATAGAAATGCTATTGATTTTTGTATTTTTTTTTTATCCTGAAACTTTTCTGAAGTTGTTTATCAGATCTAAAATCCTTTGGGCAGAGATTACGGTGTTTTCTAGGCGTAGTATCATATCATCTGCAAAGAAAGATAGTTTAACTTCCTTTCTTCCTGTTAGCATGCCTTTTTCCTTGCCTGATTCCTCTGTTTAGGACTTCTAGTACTATGTTGAATAGGGATGGTGTAGGTGAACATCCTTGTTCATTTCGGTTCTCAAGGGGAATGCTTCCAGCTTTTGCCTGTTCAGTACAATGTTGGTGGGTTTGTCATAGATGGCTTTTAACATTTTAAAGTATGTACCTTTGATGCCTACCTTGTTGATGGTTTTTAGCATGAAGCCATGTTATATTGCATCAAAAGCCTTTTCTGCATCTATTGAAATGATCATGAGGTTTTTGTTTTCAGTTCTGTTGCTGTACTGAATCACAATTATTGATCTGCGTATGTTAAGTCAACCTGTGTCCTAGGAATAAAGCCTACTTGATCAGGTGAATTAGCTTTAACGGTGGACGGAATAAAGAAAATATGGTACATATAAACAGTAGAATACTACGCAGCTATTTAAAAAAAAAAAAAATCAGATCCTGGCCTCTGCAGCAACATGGATGGAGCCAGAAGCCATTATCCCAGGTTAGCTGACACAGAAACAGAAAACAAGACACTACATGTTCTTACTTGTAAGGGGAAGGTAAATACTGAGTACACGTGGACAAAAAGAAGGGAACAATAGACAAGAAGACCTATTTGAGGATGGAGGGTAGGAGGAGTGAGGATTGAAAAACTAGCTCTCAGCCATTATGCTGGTTAGCTGGATGACAAAATTATCTGTATGGCAAACCCCTGCAACATGCAATTTACCCATGTAACAAACCTGCACATTGCACACCTTGAATCTAAAATAAAATTGGAAAGAAAAAATATATTTATTTACAGGCACACAGCAAGAGAAAAAAGAAGAGAGCCTGCCTTAAATTTAAAGTACTTCACAAGCTGCTGGTAGTCCTTGAGTTGAGCATCCAATATGTGATGTTTCAATAGCATATTTGTTAGAAATCAGCCAACCTTAAATCATTAAAGTTAGAAAAAAGCCAACCTTAGTGATTTAGAACAATGACTCTGGAGTCAGCTTGCCTGGAGTTGAATCTCACTCAAACACTTAACTTCAAGTGTGGTATTAATTGTATGAATAATTACATCTAAGAATTTGGAGGAGGATCAATACATATACAGCATTCATTATAGTGCCTAGCATATAGAAAGTCTCAGCAAATGTTAGCTATTATTATACACTAACACAGTCTTGAAGTCAGCAACTAGTTAATACATATTTACAGAGTGCCTTTCTCTGGCAGACTACAGAGTATTCTCTTTTAGAAATAATATACAGTAGAAACTGAGTAATCTATGGTAACATGATATAATTGTATTATTTTTGAGAATGTATTAATTTATTTAAAAACAAGTTATTACACACAAACTATGTGCCAGCTACTGTGCTAATGCTAGGTTACAAAAATAAATGATATTCCTTTAAGAATGCATAGTTTAGTGGGCTAAATGGACAGGTAAACTATGAAAACCCATAAATGAAATGTGTGCACAGCACTACAAAAACAAAGTAAAACACCCTGATGAGTTGGGAAAGGCTCCACAGAAGGGATAATTTTTAAAGCAAACCTTAAACAAAGTGGTAGAAGACAGAGACAGGAAGATACTATGGATCAAAGGTGCCAAGTATGAGCAATGTTGATGAAATGACCTGAAGATATTCTCCAAGTTCAGATTGCTTTGCGTTCAGATCCCTGCTGTATTGAAACAACATAGGAGTTGCTAACTTCTTAACATGAATTCTTCCACTTTTGTGCCGATTGTTAAAGGATTATTGACATAAAATGCCAAAATGCTAGCAAGTACCTTTCTGTGTGCACTGCAAAATCCCTGGGGCAGCAAAACTTTCATACAAATAATTCTTAAACTGAAATGACAGTTTATACTTAATGATCATTTGGGAGAATTACAATATTACCAATGGTACAATAGACTATTTGTAATAATAATAAATAGTATGATAGCACGAATCATACTATAGTACAGTCATACTACTTATTTTTGCTCAAGATTATGAATAATTGACACTATTATTGATTATTTACAACCCTGAGCAAGGATAAACTGAAAAAAGCTTTGACAGAGGAAAAAAATGGTAGGAAATGTTGAAAGATTTCAGATTCTGGCTGTGCATGCTATTTAAAGACTTTATTCCAAGCAATACTATAATCTCTACCTAGGTTTTCTTTTTTTCCACTTTTTTTTTAACTTTAAGAGTATGCCAGTATATATTCTTAAATTTGTACATTTGTCCTTTATTCTTTTTTTTTTATTGTTATACTTTAAGTTCTAGGGGACATGTGCACAACGTGCAGGTCTGTTACATATGTATACATGTGCCATGTTTGGTGTGCTGCACCCATTAACTCATCATCTACATTAGGTATATCTCCTAATGCTATACCTCCCACGCCCCCACACACACAATAGGACGTGGTGTGTGATGATCCCATTCCTTTGTCCAAGTGATCTCATTGTTCAATTCCCACCTATGAGTGAGAACATGAGGTATTTGGTTTTCTGTTCTTGTGATAGTTTGCTGAGAATGATGGTTTCCAGCTGCATCCATGTCCCTACAAAGGACATGAACTCATCCTTTTTTATGGCTGCATAGTATTCCATGGTGTATATGTGCCACATTTTCTTAATCCAGTCTGTCACAGATGGACATTTGGGTTGATTCCAAGTCTTTGCTATTGTGAATAGTGCCA
>NW_016808026.1:4222303-4236662 GCF_001698545.2 Rhinopithecus bieti
TTGCCTCAATTTCAGAGCCTGCTATTGGTCTATTTAGGGATTCAACTTCTTCCTGGTTTAGTCTTGGGAGAGTGTAAGTGTCCAGGAAATTATTCATTTCTTCTAGGTTTTCTAGTTTATTTGTGTAGAGGTGTTTATAGTATTCTCTGATGGTAGTTTATATTTCTGTGGGGTCGGTGGTGATATCCCCTTTATCATTTTTTATTGTGTCTATTTGATTCTTCTCTCTTTTCTTCTTTATTAGTCTTGCTAGCATTCTATCAATTTTGTTGATCTTTTCAAAAGACCCTTATTTTTTAAGATTAAATTTTGTACTATAGGAGGAACTATTGATGCTGTTCTTTACTTTTCCCCACAACTTTAAAAATAAATTTCTTTGAAGTAAATAAGTAAAATGTCTGAATCCCAACTCCTTTCTAAATTTTCAGTGTTTTAAAGAATATTTTGGGAATCTGTTATATATTTCTTGGTTTTGGCCGACCTACTTAATAGTATGAATAACTTAGACAATAATTGCTAGTAATCTATATTAATTGTTTCTCAATAAGTGTGCTCAATTTGTAATCAGATGAAAATATTTTTATGAAGAACCTAATTTATATTTTCACAACTTAGTTTTTTGTAACATCAATTGCATACAAATCATAATTATGAGTAAAAAATTGTGATCTCAACAACTTTGGGTAAAGTTCCTGAAAGAAAATATTATACAGTATATCTGAGACTGGACAACATAGCAAGACCCAGTTGCTACAAAAACTAAAAAAAATAGCTGGACATGGTAGCATGTACCTACGGTCCTACTTCAGAGGCTGAGGTAGGAGGATCACCTGAGCCCAAGAATTTTAGGTCATAGTGAGCTATGATTGCACTACTGCACTCCAGTTTAGGTGACAGAGCAAGACGCTGTTTCAAAATTATTTTTTAATAAAAATAAATAAATAAAACAAAATATCCTAGTCAATGATCAATATACCTGAAAGGAGTCAGGTTCCATTTTGTAAACAGAAGCTTATTCTGAGGCATCCTTCCCAAAACATCTTAGCTCATTGTCATTTGAAAAAATAACCAAAACTGCCTGATTATACCATTCCTGTACACCACGTTTATGGACTTTACATAGCATAGTCTCTATAATGGGCCTGCTTTATTGCAGAATTTTCAGTGCACACCCATGAATCTGTAAAGGGATTGAGACAGTAACCTTCTGTATCCTGGCAAAGATTAGTGGTACACTCGAATTGATTGGCTGAAGAGTATGGAGCATTTCCTGTGTTATTTTCCTGCTGCTAAAAACTGTTTCTGCATTGTATGGATCAAATTAACACTAGAACTTACTCCTTTAATGTCTTTGATATGAAATAGTTAAGTATTACCAGAAGGGCAGTTTCAAAAATCATTATTGTACACTTTTGTTCAAAGGAGACTGTCACATTGTTTATTTAATTTGAAGATCTATGGCTATATGGCTGCGTACACAGTGGAAATACATTTATTTACATAGTTAAGATAGTCTCTGAGGATTCAGATGGACCATATGGACCCAATATTTCAATTCTACATCCTTTATAGCCATGATGATCCAGTACTAATATGACTTTCTAAAGCACAAATGTAGTGATATGAAAATAAAAGTTTACCTAGCCTGGAAAGCTGGGTTCCAATCATGACTTTGCTACTACCTAGCACTGTGAATTGGAGGCTTTTATTTCTGTAAAAAAATGGGTAAAACATGTTTTCTACCTATCTCGTGGGTTTGTTCTGATCATGGCAAGGACAACGTGCTATGTTTGACTGCCCAGCAATCGTTCTTAGTTTTCTTTGAGTTAGATCTAGGTTTGCTATGCATAACATGTGGGCGTGCAGTTATCCAAAGTTAGGTTAGCCTGGGAAATGAAGAGAAGGATAATTCTGCAGTGGGATGGGAGGAGTAAATTTGATATGTAAGGCAATTACACTTCATAATAATGAATGTGGCAGGACCTTGACAGGAATAGCAAATTAAAGAAGATTCTTAGTCTCTGTTAGTTCCATTGCAGATGTTCCACTGGGGGCTCTTCACGTCTCCAGATTTGAGAATTGGCTTGATTTTCCTGAACATCTTTTGTCTGTTTCAGCTTACAGTAAGGCCAAACACAGGATAACATATAATAAAAACAATTACATACTGCCAAAGCAAACCTCTGTGCAAAAGAGTAGGTTTGTAGCTCTTTAGAAACATTTAAAATATAATTAGGGATATTTAGGGAGAGAGATATATATATATATATTCATATCACAGAGTAAATTCAAACAACAGTGCTGTAGAAAATGGTTGTGGCTGCTCCCTCCATCTAAAACTATTTTTGATCCAGGCTATGTGGCAAAGATGCTGTACCATCCCTCTGTATATTCTTCCTTCTTATATTACAGACATATTGAACCATAAGGATTTTTCCTAAACAACAACAACAAAAAATCATGCTGCAGTAAGCTCTTTGAGAGTACAAAACTGGCATCTTATTGTTTCTACTTCTTTTCCAAAATGTCTGGTAAATTACAAATTTCACAGCCTGTAAATCTAAACTGAATAACTGCATTCCCTTTAAGATTAACCGGCCAGATACAGCATAGGGTGAATTACACATAATAACTTTTTAACACATCATTTACTCTTCAATAATTCCTAGTTCCTTATTTTTAATCTAATACTCAGAAAACTTATTTCCAATATCGGCCCACATTTCTAATATGTACGTGGCTATTAGAAAGGACCCTACAAGTATAGATTTGAGGTTTATGAAATTGCACACATTGGAACCTAACACTGGCCTTGCAATAAACAAAAATATGCACTTGTTTATGATTGGAAAGCAGGACATAATTCATTGTGACTATGAGAGTCTGATCATTCAGTTCAGTCTGTTTTAAAATACTGAGCCGAATACTCTGAAGTTTGTCTTGTGCTGAGTATAGATACCGAGATGAGTGATACAAAGTGCCATTCTGAAGCTAATGAAATAGTTGATATTGTTATTGTTCAAAGGTGGTAACAAAATCATACCTGGAATTAAATCATCAGACAATCTGTGGTTTCAAGAGGATCTAGAATGAATCCTCAAATAATTGCTTAGAAAATGGTACAGCATGATCAGAAAATTGAAGGGTTTTACTATTCATGTATTTAATAAACACATAAATAGGTGATTTCTGTTTACCTGGCATTATTTAAAATATTTTATAAATAATAACTCATGTAATTCTCAGAACAACTCTTTGAGGTAAGCACTACCATTATACCCATTTTTTAGAGAGAGGAACTGGGTCACAGAGAGATTCAGTAACTTGCTCAAGATCACAGATCCAGTGAGACGCCAAGCTAGGTTCTGAATCCAGGAAGTCTGGCTTCAGAATCCATGGTCTGCTGCCTCTGCTACTTACTCCTTCGCTATTAAAACGGAGGGGCAGAATACAAAGCCTTGTGACTCAGAGTCCCAATATGTAATATTTGCTATCATTAAACATTTTTAAAGGTTGTATATTTAAATTGGCATATTAGTTACTGGGTACTATTGCAATGAAAAAATTTTAATTTAAAAATTAATTACAAATAAAGACTTACTTTAACTCACAAATGTAGATGTCCAAATGCAGAAGAAATTTGTGGCCCCAAGAAGTATATTTTCATACCTCTGGTTCCCATGATAATGTGGGGCTGAATCTTCTGGGTATGGGAGAGCAAGTTTCTCTGAAAATGTGACAGTCTTTTTTTTGTCTCTGGCCCCAGGCCACCTGGAAACCTGGCTTAGTCTTTTTATTTTCCCATTTATATTTTGTTCATTTCAAAACATACACGTGTTTATTATATATTCATGTCTTGGGTCAGGAGCATTGGTTCACACCTGTAATTCCAGCACTTTGGGAGGCTGTGGCAGGCAGATTACCTGAGGTCAGGAGCTCAAGACCAACCTGGTCAACATGGTGAAACCCTGTCTATGCTGAAAATACAAAAATTAGCCAGGCGTGGTGGCAGGTGCCTTTAATCTCAGTTACTTGAGAGGCTGAGGCAGGAGAATTGCTTGAACCCAAGAGGCTGAGGTTGCAGCAAGCTGAGATCATGCCATTGCACACCAGCCTGGGCGACACAGTGAGACTTTGTCTCAAAACAAACAAACAAACAAACAAACAAACAAACAAAAAACCATCATAGAGTGTACTTACAGATTCATAGATGGTATAGCCAACTATACACTTAGGCTGTATGGTATAGCCCGTTGAACTTAGGCTACAAACTTGTTCAGTAACCTGTACCACATGTTAGTATAATGAATATGGTAGACAATTGTAACATAGTGGTGTGAATTTGTGTATGTAAACATAGAAAATGTAATGCATTGCACTATGACATTACCCCAGCTACAATGTCACTAGGCAATAGTTTTTCACCTCTATTATAATGTTATGTGACCACCATGGTACATATTGTTGTTCATTCATGAAAATGTTGTTTTGTGGCACATGATTGCAATAGGTATAATAACTCAAAATTATATTTTTTAAAAATAATAATCTCCATTCTGAAACCTTTGAGTTAAGAGCCTGACATCCTGGTATGCAAAATCTCATAACTTTCTTTATGTCTATACATATAAATATTTGTGTATTAATTTGTTTTAAAATATCCTTAAGGATAGTCTTGTATATTATTGCATGAATACTGGCACTTTTATTCTGGTAGGATAGATTTCCAAAGTTATGTGTCATATTGCAATCCTAACAAATTTCTTTTCACAAAAATGAAAGAAATTTGTACCCATTCCAATGTATTAGAATACGTCTTTTCCCATATCCTCAAAAGCACTAGCTGTTACTCGTCTAAAATTTTGCCAATCTGGTAGAATAAAAAAATTATATTTTATTGTCATTTTAATTTCTATTTTGACTAATAACAAAGATGAACTCCTGCTTATTATCATCCATTGGGGTTACAAATTCACTGAGATCATGATGTTCTTGCCATTTGATTAATTTTTCTCATCAGTTTGCAGGCAATTTTTGTATATGGAAAATATTAGGCCATTACCACGAATCTGTATTTATTTTTTACTTTGTTTATATCATTTTTGCCATGCAAATATATTTATATTGGATATGTGTGGCTTCTGAGTTTCCCACTTTCCTTAAGAATATTAACTCTACTCCTATTCTTCTCACAAATTATTTTTGAATATTTTAACGGGATTTTTTGTATTTAAAATTTTAATCTATGTGGAATTAGTTTCATATGTGGTATAACATAATTTTATTCACTCCAGAAGAAGAGTTGTTTTTGCCAAACTGTTCACTTGGTAAATAATCTTTTTATTATTGAATCGAAACGCCACCTTTGCCACATATGAAGTTACCATATGTGTGCAGATCTATTTCTGGTCTCTCTGTTTCATTCCATTGATCTCTTTGTCTAATCTAAATCCAAACTATATTGTTTTGATTATGGTAGCAGATTCCACCTTATTAATTGACAAGGGTCTAACAATGGCTATTTGAACAAGTTAAGCATACTGTAAGAGTAAAAAAGTTGGTGTTCAACTCAGAAACTATACAATTTTCACATCAATCATGTTACTTTTTCATGATTTATTTCACATCAGTGCATGCTAATTTCTTGACTTTTTAAACTGTAAGTATTTATTATAAGCATTATTTAAAAAAAAATTTGAGTGTGAACATTCTGGAAAAGGCAAGACTATAGAGACCAAATAGAGATCAGTGGTTCTCCTGGGCTTGAGATGGGGAGAGGGGATTGACTGCAAAAGATTTGGAGGATACTTTTTGGATGATGGAAATGTCTATATCTTAATTTTGATAGTAGTTACATGACTAGTAACATTTGTTGAAGCTCATCAAACAGTCTACTTAAAAAATATGAGTTATATTGTATGCTAGTTATATCTCAATAGATACAGATTTAAAAAATTTTTAAAGTGGATGTGAAATATGATCTTTTTTAAAAAATTGGGCACATGGGCTGGGTGCGGTGGCTCATGACTGTAATTCTAGCACTTTGGGAGGTCGAGGCCAGTGGATAACCTGAGGTCAGGAGTTCGAGACCAGCCTGACCAGTATGGTGAAACCCCGTCTCTACTAAAAATACAAAAACTAGCCAGGCGTAGTGGCAGGTCCCTGTAGTCCCAGCTACTTGGGAGGCTGAGATGGGAGAATTGCTGGAACTCGGGAGACAGTGGTTGCAGTGAACTGAGATTGCACCACTGCACTCCAGCCTGAGCGGCTGGATGAGACTCCATCTCAAAAAAAAAAAATAGGGGATGAACCTGACCTACTTCCTGCAATAGACAGAGCAACTGTCTACTCTTGACTTGGCTTTAACCTGCTGAAACAAAACAAAAGCAGAATCATAAGTGAAAATATATAGGGACTCCTGCCACTAATGCATTTTGACTTTCAGTCTTTGGAAATAATCTACGTTTGACCTGTTTTACCTCTGCAAAGATTTTTAGAGCCCACTCATCCTGAGGAAATGATACAGGTTGATAGATTTTACTACAGTGCCCACAAGCATTCTTGGGACTGTGAAAGATACTGGTATTTTCCTAAAGCTAGGGGTTAGAGCTAGAGAGCTGATCCTCAGGACAATCTAAGAAGCAATTTTCCACTTGAAGAAACTGAGGTTGTTTAGTTGTGGTTGGCAGAACCATGGAGCTACAGTGTTGTCATTCCCACTTTCTCTAGTTTTGATCAGCGCATTTTAGGGAAAACTCTTCTCCTAGTTGACTCTTATTAGAATATACAAGCAAGAAACTAGGCTGTCTCTCAGAGACCCAGAGGCCAGAGGTAAGAGGCAAGAAAAGATTGATGAGCATCTTTGCAGAAAGCCAGCCCCAGTCTCAGTTCCAGACAGAAGGCCAGGAGGTTCAGCACAGTGATCTATTGAAATAGCCCTGATGGTACCTACAGATTTAATGTTATCAGAGTTTATCCCAGAGGAGTTAGTTTTCAGTCAGAATAGGGAGCTGGGGGAGGGAAGGAGACTAAGTTTAAGAGATATCATGACAAAGCGCCTGCTTTTTCTCACTAGTGAAAATGTAGGCTATCTGGAGGCAACATGATAGGAGCCATGTTGGATTAGCAGATTATCACTAACGCTATTTATCCACATATCCTAAAGTGCAGAATAAATCTATGTGATTTTTATTCCCCAAACTGTTCTAGTCTTCAGGATGATTTTGCTAAGATTTCCTTTCTCTATTTATATTTATATTAGATTACATTAATTTCTGTACTCATTATTTGGACTGGATAACAGCATATTAAAGCAATGTGGAACATTAATAACTCATGAAAATATGTAGCTCTTTCTAGAGCTTCCTTATGAATTTTTTTTCCTCTTAAAATCCTAAGGATAATTAAGTTTGACATAGTGGTCCAGCTATGTTTTAAAAGCAGGAGCTCTCTTTCTATAGATTGGAGAATATCTAGATGATGTTGATAATAATAATAAATTTGAAAGCAATAAATGCCATCAGGTAATAGAGAAAAGAGCACTCTGTGTGTTGGGATTGTTCAAAATAGATTGAGCTGCCTTCTGAAGAGGATTGCCAGAAATGTCCAAGGTGAATCTAAAGGCTTTTATCTGTTTTTGATTTATTCATCATGTTTTCATTGAGTACTTACAAACTCTTACTGGGAATGTAGTTCAGATATTTCATGCTGGGGGAATAGGACTGGACTCCATGACCTCTATGATTTCTTCCATTTCTATGGTTTTTAAAACATATATTTTACATTTTTATGTGCTACATGTGAGTATAGACTATGTAAAGATCAAGTCGAGGTATTTATATCACCTTGAGTATTATTTCTATGTGTTGGTAACATTTATATGCATTTAATCCCATGTTTCCATATTTTTATTAAGAATTTTCAGTGTACCACACTAGGCCATATATAATCCACAAGTTTCATGATTCTACTTCTGAATGATTTCTCACTGTATCTTTGCCAATTAAAGATGATAGTAAACATCTTTATGAGTTTGCATTGATTTATGGAAGCCTAATAAAAAATGGCAAATATAAATGCCTCTCTGTAATATTTCACTTTGGTCTGAACTGTAAACAAGGATGTTTTGTAATATCTACAACTAAGATATGTTATCACTTCTATCTGTTAGGAAATAAGTTTAAAATATGGAGAATTATTTATGTATATGTTTCTTTGAAATATAACATAGATTTCACTTTAACTTTGTCAGTGTATACCATTCAAAGATATATAATCATTTGTTCTTAAGAGCATGAAAACAGTCAGAATTTCCAAGAAAAAGATGGGATGTACTTCTTCATCATTGAATGCCCAGAGCTAGACACTGGGGATGAAAGGATTGATCTCAAGGAGATTATCAAGGCATTTTTCCTCCTCATTCATTAGCAAGTACTCTAATTCAACAACATGAGAAAAGACACTTATGTCCTGTTATGATGTTAGGAAAAGTGATTACTGGGATACAAAGTGCTTCAGAACCTGAATGGTACAGAGAAAAGCTTGTCTCAGTAGTTACTATTTGATGGACAGACCATGATCTGTTTAGGCTTTTGATAGTAATAGAGCCAATATATAATGATAACTTGATAACAATATCAACTAGTAGCTAAGGTTCTTGTCTACTTTGGTATCATAACAAGAAGATTAAAGACTGACTAAACGTCATGCTAGGAAATTCCAGGCAGGTGTTTGTCTATCTTCAGTATGGCTATTTATCCTATCCAATTAGCCAAATTACTTTTCATTCATCTGTGCATTTTTGTCCTTGTAGATATTGACTTAAACACCAATAGGCATTTAAGTCCAGATTCTCAAACCCAAAATAATCACAAAATTATTATAATAGGTAAACCAAAATTATCATTAGAAATGGGAAGTAATAGAGATATATAAGGACATTAAATTCAAACATGACTAAAAACTGTCCTTCTTAGTTAGCCTTTTTTCTTTTTTTTTTTTTAATTTTGAGAGAGAGGGTTTCACTTAGTCACCCAGGTTGGAGTGCATACCATGATCAAAACTCACTGCAGCCTCAAACTCTCGGGCTTAAAGGATCTTCATGCTTCAGCCTCCCAAGTAGCTGGGTCTACAGGCCGGTGTCACCATGCCTGGCAAATTTTTCTATACTTTTTGTAAAGACAAGGTCTTGTTATGTAGCCCAGGCTGGTCTTGAACTCCTGGCCTCAAGGGATCCTCCCACCATGACCTCCCAAAGTGCTAGGATTACAGGTGTGAGCCACTGCACCTGGCCCTTTTTTTAAAACACTGACTAAAAACAGCTAATACGTATAGTTTTATTTCCCACTATTTTATGAGATTGACTAAAAGTGGGTAGAAGCTGTTGATTGGCACTTCAGCAACTCTCCTTTCTATTTTGTAGTGAGGATGTTCAGTAAGGGATGTGAACAAATGCTGAGAGCAGAAAAAAGAAAGGGATGCTGGGCAGGGAACTATAGACCTGTCCTTAGTAACTATAGAGCTGCTGTACCCTTACATGACTATTTAATGGCTTAATTGGTAATTTTTGTCACTTGCTTTCAATTTCTTCAGTAATGACATGAGTTACCTGTAGAAGGAACATGTGATTACTTTGTTTTTTAAGTTAGCACAAGACTACTACAAAACCATCTTTCCTAGAGGAAATATGCATATATGTATTTATTTGTTTCTCAGGTCTTTCTCCTTCTGAAAATATCCCCAAGGCCAACGTGCCAAGGACACCTGAAAGGCCTAGGGCAAGCAACACATATATGGTAAGAACTGGAGAATGTTAGGCTCCAATAAAACAAAGCCAGATGCTTTCGACCCATACAAATATTTCCATTTTTTTAGGGTAACATGAGGGGGTATTTTCCCCTCAAAAAAATTTGTGTGTGTGTGTGTGTGTGTGTGTGTGTTTAATTTCCATCCTTACATAAGTCACAAGTCTGTGATAACTCACAAAAATAACAGGTGTTTCATGAACAGAACTTTGTTGTTAAAATGGTTTTCAAGGATCACTTCTTTTACAGCTTCCAAACCATGGAAGCTATACCCAAGTTGGCAGCTCTGCTTTCTTCTAACCTTAAGTAGGGTCTGGGGAGACTGGGGAAGGTGGTCAAAAGAACCAGTTGGGTTTCAGAACCAGCAAGTCAACTATTCGCACTGGAAATATTTTCCCACTTGCTTCCCTTTTTCGTATCCCATTTCAGTCCTATAATCTTGCATTGAGGTCTGTTGAGGTCATATTATTAGTTCTCAATGGCCACATAGAAATCCAACTAGCATAGTCCCATTTTTTCACTTAAAACATTTCCTTCTGAGCAAAATCTCATCAAATGCCCTAAAAGACCTACATGTCCATACACAGAAGGTCTTTGATTTTCTACGATTCAAATACGAAAGTTGAAGCAAAACTAAATTGAATTATTACCAGATTATCAAGGTTTGGCTGAATCTTTGCCCTTTATCATGATGCAGACAGATTCTCCTGAACTGGCTTGCTCCCAGGTGCTGACAATAACTCTGAGGGTATTATGGGAGGGATAGAAGTGTTAAGTATCCCTGGAGGATTTGTATGTATTTTAAGCATGCAACTACCTGAATAACACACAGTCGATATGCCCAAAAGAGTAGAAACAGTTTTTACAAATTTAGTTCCTATTTTATGTCAGGACTTTGATTCCATTGAAAATTGTAAGTTTTACAATAGTTTTTGATAGTGGGTGATAGGTACATTTTGGTTTTGGTCTGCTTTTGTGTGAAAATTTCTGGCAAGTCAATTTGAAAAAAAGTGCAATGTTTAAATTTAAATGTCAAAAATTGATTTTAAACCCCTATGGTGATTCAAGAAAAGCATGAGGACTTTACTCAAAGATCTTGCTTGGTTGGTAAAGGGCAAGATGCACGTTTATAAGTTTTAAAATTCCTTTAAATTTTAAATCTTTTTTTTTTTATTTGCTAAGTGTGAAAATGCCCTGTGAATCAAAGATTTTGTACTTTTGCAGTACTCACAAGCATGAAAGGTCTGCTGATGGATCATATAATCCTTGCTCTGGTCTCAAAGCAAACCTAAAACTGTTCTGGACAGAGTGGTACCTAGCTTTTTAAAGTTTTAGTTTAATCTCCAGAGAAAGCTAAGAATACATTCATGTGCTATTATAAAAACCAACGTTTCTTATTCTGGTTTTCAAGTCTACTTTTACAGGGCAGAATGTTAAAACAAGGAGAGGAGAGATTACCTTTCAGAGAAAGAGTAATCGCTACTCCTCTAGGAACGGGGGCCTCAGAAGACACTGGGATAGTTTCAGTATTCCAAGCTCTGGATATTCTAGGAAAATCATGAGAAAGATTCTTTTGGAGCTATTTCAGTGGCTATAGTACTTAGCCAAATTAGGAAGTAAGAATTTCAGGTAAAACATAAAAGAAATTAGAAGATGTTTTAAAACCAAGCAAACAATTTATAAACCCACACTTTTCAGAGCCTCCATTCGTATTCCAGAATAGCGAACTTTCACTGGTATTCTAATATTACTTCTATTGGTAATGGTGTCACAATCAGCGGGTGTTACTAGGGGCCGATATTTGCACAGGAGAAGAGGTGGTTAACTTTAGGCCTGAAGTCCTCACTTCATCTCCTATTCCAGAAGCTTCTCTTCATGTTTTCAGACCTTCTTTCTGACCTATACCTTCCCCATCAATGACAACAGTCTTTTCTAGAGTCAATGATAATAAGTCAAGGACTGTGATAGGCTTGGAGATAGTTGGCATTTTAAAGAAAATTTCCCTGAAAACAGGACTTGGTTCCAAGGATGTTATGACACATTAAGTAAAAATGTTAAAAGAATAAAGGCTTGTAATTTTCATTGTATTATCAAACACTATTTTCTGCTCTGGACATTAATTAGTATGAAGAGATACACAATTCTCTCCCAAGACTGTTTATGTCAGTCTCTTAATTTTGACCCATTAAAAATGCACCATTTAAAATATAGGTGATTCATGGTCTCACAGAGAAGAAACAGTGAAGGCCTTTCAAAATCCTTTGCACAAAGGGAGGGTATAGGCCTGTCATAGGATAGTGGCTGAGCCTGGCTCCCTGTTCCACCTCTCTCCCAGGAATGCCCCAGGGTTTCAGTCTCAAACACTTCCACTCCATTATAAGAACAAGAATCCTGATAATCCACATGGCACAGTGATGTGACTTGAAAGAGTCAACACAGTGGTCAGTCACGCCCGCAAACACCACCATTGCCTTGAGATGCCAATCTCACTGATAACTGAAGGAGCCAGGTGCCACACTTGTTGGGTAGAAAGGGTTTAGAAAACATCAGGGTAGTTGAGATGTTGCCACACAACTGGCCTGCAATAGAGGAAAGTTCAGCATGAAGGTATGAATTAGAGCACTAGGTTTCTCTCCCTCTAGACCCCATCTTAACTAGAAACACAATAGAGCCACATGCATACCATCAAAAGGAGAGTGGGACTTTTTCTTAACATGTAGATATTTATTAAATACAAACCAATTCTGTTCCAAACCATTTTTCTGAGGTAGGACATTGATCTTCTAGCCCCCGTTTGTGAGAAGTCAGGTCAGGAAAGAGGAGATCCAGCTCCTTTCAAATTGTTTACACAAACACATTTCAAAGTACATTCGGTAAGTTAAGTCTCCATCCCCAAAAGCACAAGTAAAATGAACACATCTTGATCTCGCAGCAAAGTGGATGAATTCAATTGTACTTTTTTTGGACAACATTCCATGACAACAAGATGTTTAGTTCAGTTTATTCCCTACTATAGTCTGAATGCCTAGAAGAATGCCTTGCACATAGCAGGTCTTCTATAAACAGGTGATGGATACATGAATGAAAATTTTTTCACTGCAGTAGGCATCACGCATCACTGTCCATTGGAAGCACTAATTGTCAACTAGAAAAAACAGGAGGATGCAAGATCCAATCACCACTTCCTCAGCAGACAGCAGTATTAAAACACTTCTGCACTTGACATTTTTTTTTTTTTTTTTTTTTTTTTTTGAGACGGAGTCTCACTCTGTTGCCCAAGCTGGAGTGCAGTGGTGTGATCTTGGCTCACTGCAACCTCCACCTCCCAGGTTCATGCAATTCTCCAGTCTCAGCCTCCCAGGTAGCTGGGACTACAGGTGCCCGCCACCACACTTGGCTAATTTTTGTATTTTTAGTAGAGATGGGGTTTCACCATATTGGTCAGGCTAGTCTCAAACTCCTGACCTCAGGTGATCTGCCCACTTCAGCCTCCCAAAGTGCTGGGATTACAAGGGTGAGCCACCGTACCCAGCCAATATTTCTTTTCAAAGTAACTTGAAAGTGTATAGATTTACACTAGATCATGCTAGGAAATGGCTCATTGGCTTATCTTCTTCAAAAACACATGAATGCAACACCTCCACCTCCCCACACACACCACATATGATTGATTTTGACATAAAACGCCACTTTCTAACCTTCAATCCTGCTGTTAAAACGTCACGTTTGGAAATGCATTCCTGGCGCTTCTACAATCAGCTTTCTAGCTTGCTGACTGGTATAGCATTGTGACTCCATAGACTTTGCTTTTTGACAACCAAGAACCACATAAAATACCCAAAACAGTCTTTATTGTAAGTATTTCTCGTTCATACACAATTTTTCTACCGTTTAGCACTTCATTCTGGGTAATCCATTAATAGTAAGTGATCATCTGTCACTAAACAAGAAAAGAAAAAAAAACTGTGGACTATTTCATTTCACTTCTTGTCATTAATTATATTTTTAAAAGTGTAACATTCAGACACAGCTTGTCTTTTTTTCCTCCAAATAAAATACTCTCACAGGACCACTAAAATGTAAGGGTTAATCAAAGAACCACTGTAACAATCTTAGCTGTTTCTACAGGTTGGAACAGTCATTTCATTTTGGTAGCCTTTATGCTGTTGAGTAGATTAGAGAGATGAGATAATACGCTAAAGATCTGAAGCAACCTGCTTTTAAATCCTCAAAAGGGCGTTTTTAGCATGAAGGGCTGTAGAATTTTGTCAAAGGCCTTTTCTGCGTCTATTGAGATAATCATGTGGTTCTTGTCTTTGGTTCTGTTTATATGCTGGATTACGTTTATTGATTTGCGAATGTTGAACCAGCCTTGCATCCCAGGGATGAAGCCCACTTGATCATGGTGGATAAGCTTTTGATGTGCTGCTGGATCCGGTTTGCCAGTATTTTATTGAGGATTTTTGCATCGATGTTCATCAGGGATATTGGTCTAAAATTCTCTTTTTTTGTTGTGTCTCTGCCAGGCTTTGGTATCAGGATGATGTTGGCCTCAT
>NW_016808026.1:4239291-4251541 GCF_001698545.2 Rhinopithecus bieti
AAAAAAAAAAAAAAAAAATCCTCAAAAGGGTAATATATAACTGAGGTCAATTAGTGGGTTGATTGATACGCATTAGCTAAAGGGTAAGATAGTTGGACTTCGCATAAAATTTCCATTAAGTTCAACTGTCCTTTCATGCAGGATTATTTTATTTGCTCTTAATAATATGACGAAATTCCTTGTGGAATTCAGATTCGAATGTACCCATAACACTGTAACAAACATACCTGTTTATATGGATATAAGATGTGTGATGTTTTTAGATGTCTCTCACTGCTCATTTTATGGATTCTATTTCTCTAAAAAAAAAGTTAGTGTGTAAAGATGTAAAAATTTTCAAAAGGAATTCACAATCAAGGCTCAAAATTTGGAAATCTTGGAAATGTGATGTCCTTTTTTTTGCCTTCCTGTTTATGTTGGATAAAATAATAGTCAGACAATGGTTTCCTAATTTTGCTTCCATCGTCTCCACCTCCAGGATTTAAAATAATGATGGAAAATTCAGTCATTACATTGGGTGATTAATGTCTGGGGTGATAAAGAGCAAATTGCTCCATTGGCTGAAGAATGGGACTACAAAACTATAAAACTCATCACTTCTGGAGATCCAACGCTTGCATGCTATGTTGATTTTTAAAGAACAAATTGGTATTTGAGTGGAACAAACTCATTTTTTAACACACTGTGCCAATCCTAAGGATGTTTCAAGTTGAGATCTCCTGTGTTGAAAATCCACACTGACTCATAACTGTAATACTATATTCCAGCCCAATTTGTGGTTGAAGCAAAAAGATAAATAACAGAGGCAAAAGCAAAACGAGGGGATCCTAGAGACCCTTAAATATGACAAAGTATTAGTCCAGATAAAGATCTCAGATTTACTATTAATTTCTTTGCTTATTAGACAAATGTGTATTTAACAATTAATACATATCTGTTACTAAGATAGCATCTGAGGGTACACTGAGGAAGAAAGAGCACCTGCTCCCATGCTAGCACTAGAGAGTTCTAATAATTTTACAGCTGTTAACTTGTTTAAGCCTCACAGAAACACAATGAAGTAGATATTTTTATACCCATTTTACAGATGAACCAACTAAAGCAGTGAGAAGTCACTGCCTTAAGTTGACCAAGTAGTAACAGAGTGGGCAGAAACCTCGTTGGTGGGTAGGTAACATGTACCTCTTTAGTCCATGATCTTAATGTCTAAACTACTGCCACAATAAAGAAATATAAGAATAAAAATTAAAATCATAAATTCTGGTTATGATGCTCTTAAAATAATTTATATTTAAAGTTATTCTAACCTTTGAGCCAGGAATTACACTACCAAGAATTTATTTCAGGAAAACATTTGGAGAAATTAATAATGTTGTACATTTAGTACATTTAGCAATGAACATTTCTGTTTCATTTGAGAGGACGAAAAATTGGAAATAACCCTATATCAGTTGAATTGCTTTTGGATACAGGTAAAAATAACTTGATTAAAGTGGATCAAACAATAGTTGTTTTTTAGCCCATAAGAATTTCTGAAAGGGAGCTTCAAGAGTGTGTTCAGTAGTTCAAAAATGTCATTAAAGACCCAGAATCTTTCATTGTTCAAACTCTGTTATGATTGGTATAGTGTTTTTTAGGATTCATTCCTCGTGGTCACAAGAAAGCTCCTTTAGCTCTGGGCATCACACCTTACACAAACACAAGAAGAAGGGCAGTTTCTCCAAGCATGTCTATTTTTATCAAGGAGGGAAGCCTATTCCTGGAACTTTGTTATTTGTTATTATTAGCCAGTTTTGGGCCTCATACCTACACCTTAGCTGCAAAGAAAACTGAGAACATGAATAACTTTTATTTAGCCCCTATTATGGGATGCAAGGTTTGCCAGCAAGGAAGAAGGAGAAGCTAATTACATTGGCAATCAGTTGGGTCGGCCAGAAATTTTGTGTCTAAAAACGAAATATCCATATAGTAGAATCTGATGCTGGTATCATAAATGATGATAGGGGTAAAGGAAATATCACATGAAAAAAAAATCAAGTTATAGGAAACTGGATGCACACATAATATATACACCAAAATGCTAACACCTGTCTCTTTGTGATAGGATTAGAGGGATATTTTAGTTTCTTTGCATCTTTACATACTATCTGTTATTTTAAATTAGCATAAAGTGCTTGTGCTATTTTAAAATAAGGCTTGTTTCCATTTTGAAACACAATCTAATTCAAAGGGAAAATTTGTTTTATATCAAAATATCAATGTTCCCTGGCTCTGCTTGAAAGCAGAGAGTTGAGCAGTGAGAAAATGAACAAGATATTTTATCAAAATTTGTTTTGCATTATTGTCATGAAGAAATGAAAGAAAAAAAGAAATCAAGCAAAATGGTCACTGGAGGATTTTAAAATTGGAAAAATAAAAATGTTTTGTTAAGAGATGATGATATAACCACAAGCCTTAAATAAAGGGCTGTTGCAACTTAATATATTGGATGTATTGCTCTATGGATTTCTCCTCCTGTGAGAATGCCTTCTACTCTTGCCAAGATTAGCTTTGTGCTGGCCACAAAAATTAAAATATTTTAAAAGAGAACAAAAATACTCTTATTTTGTAGAGACTAATTCACAGTTTTAACTAGCCTGATGATATCTGCCAATATTTTAGTGTTTGGTTAAAACAAATGGCTAAAACTTTTCTTGAGTCACTGATCATTTTAAATTATTCTAATTCTATGGTATACATAAATACTTCTCATTGCAAAAATTTCAAACCCCATAGAAGAATAAAAGTTCAGCACGAAATCCCTGTTTCATTGCTTCCAAGGGTCATTGGTCCGTGTCCCTCCAAAGAGATAATCACTGTTAAATTTAAGATTTATTTGTTCAGAAATTTTCTAAATATTCAGATTTTTTAAAATCTCAATGGAATCATACTATACAAAAGGTTGTGCTATGTCCTTTTTTAAAGATCATATGTATTGGACATCTCTCTAAGCCATTACATGTAGATCTCTCTCAATTATTTTTTAGCAGTTGCTAAATCTGTTTAAACATTCTTCTTTTGATGGACATTTAGATTGTCCCCAGTACTTTGCTGTTATAAAAGATACTGCAATGAATATTTTGTACATCCAATTTTATTCACTTTGGTAGATGTGTTTATAGAATCTGTCCTAGCTGTGAAATTGCTAATTTTCAAGGTGTGTTCACTTGAAATTTTGGTAGATAATGACATACTGCTCTCCAAAAAGACAGTACCAATTGCACACTCCAGGCAGCAGCATTTGAAGAGGACTGTTCTTTCCATCTTCAGCAGCACTGAACTTCAGCAAAGATAGAGGGAAATCACTGTGCTTGTTTTAATTCGTATTTCTGTAAATAGTAGTGAAATTGAACTTCCTTCATAAATTTACGCAAGTAAACATTTATACTAATAGCAGTACCTCACATTTATATTGGGCTATTATTTCTTGAGAACACCATGGGTTGATGGTTTCATATTATATCAGACATATTCATCTATAAAAAAAATGTATTAGTTGTAGTAAATTTGTTAAATGCCAATACTTATCAAGAATAAAGAAAAAATCACCTACAATTATACCACATTGAAATAATTGATATTATAGTTTTTTCTCATTCTATTATATGCAATTATATATGTAAGCATAAAATGTGAATTTTAATACATGATGTAGCTGTATTATGTGTAGAGCTATATAGCAGGTATTTGTTTTAAAGTTGAGATCATACTCCAGATTTTAATATTCTTTTCTCTTTAATGATATATTGCAAATAAATGTACTATATTATATTTTATATTACAAGTTGAACATCCCTAATCTAAAATCCAAAATCTGAAATGCTTCAAAATCTGAAACTTTTGAATGCCAACATGATGCCGCAAATGAAAAATTCCACATCTGACCTCATGTGACAAATCATGGCCAAAATATGATCAAAATGTTGTTTAAGGAAGAACAGTATTTAAAATGTTTTATAAAATTACCCTTCAGGCTCTGTTTATAAGGTGTACATAAAACATAAATGGATTTTGTGTTTAGATTTGGGTCCCATTCCCAAGGTGTATGATTATATATATGCAAATATTCCCAAATCAGAAAAAACAGAAATCTGAAGCACTCCTGGTCCCAAGTATTTTGGATAAGAGATATTCAACTTGTAATTAGTCTTCACACTATTACTATCCTATGACTATGCCATAGTGTGTTAGCCAGGTCTTTATTTTGTGTTGAACTTATAAATTATTTAATTTTTTTATTTAAAATACACTTGTAATAAATATTCCTGGAAGTAAAATTTGATATTCCTCTCAATTTTCTTCATCTACTGTAAATCAAATTATTGGCTCAAAGAGTATAAACATTTTGAAGTCTTAGGACTTCAACTTATATTTTAAACTGTGTGTTTGGCTGTTTATGTTTAAATAATTTCTACTCTCACCAGTGATGCTTGAGAGTGTTCATATTTCTATGTCCTTGAAATAATAGGAATGAAAATAGTTTTTAATCTTTTTCATTAATAATTAAAATATAATATCTAATTGGCATTCTTATAGTTAAAATTGATATGAAAGATTCTATCATATGTGTTTGAGTCTAACCATTTGTATTTATTCTCCATTAAATGTCTTCATCATGTTCTTTGTCTTTTTTATATTCAGTTGCTCAATATGTTCATATTGATTCATGAAAGCTCTTTACATAGTAAAGACATTAATATCTGTCTTTGGTTTCTTTAATTTTTTAACATTTATCTCTTTCATAAATCTGACATACACACAAGGTACAGATTTAACAAGCAAAAATGCATGACTGTGAATTGAATACAAGTATTTTTTTAAAATTCGCTTAGATTTAGAAATCTTGTTATATACATGGGTAATGTATACTCTAGAGTGATATTTTTAAGTTATTAGAAATGACTATCAATAGCTAAAATTATATAAAATTCCCTTTTGAGGATCCTGGAATCAAACTACATCAATTAGCAGGATTTCTGAGAAAATATTAAGTACCTGAATAAAATATGCAGTATGTAGTATTTNAAAGCAATTCTACATAAAGTATACCTCCTTTAGGAAATTCCTTAAGTCAGTTTATGTATGATGAAAGCGTGCAGTGTATTGGTCTTTTGAGAAAGACCATCTTTGAAGTGTTGGTGACTCAGATCGATGTGTTCCTTCCTCTTTGGTGTTCATTCTTAGACCTTGGACAATTGAAAAAGAAAAGCCATGGCCAAAGGGCATTCTTCTCCACAATAACGCTTCCACAGATTTGACCCAAGCCATGCATATGGCCCTCAGTAGGCGGATTTATTTAAATGAATGATATTGTTCTATGTTTAATTCATGATACAAGCATTTAAAAACACTCTGATGGAGAGGTCAGATCAAAACAGAACTCAGTGTAGACCATGTTCTTGTAAATTGCTGGCAACCCTTTATAAAATGATAGAACAAATACCAAAATGCATAATTCAAAAAAATCTACATATTTAAAGCTGTATGTAAATACCAAGGATGGATGAACTGCTTTTGAATTTTCACTCACTACTTTATGACTTTCATTTTTGTTCATCATTGACATGGCTTCATGCACAATTTAAAAGCCTGTTTTCAAAAGAATAAGGATGGAAATATTGTGCTTTAGTGTCTTTAGAATCTGGCAGCCTACTCGGACCTCATTCAAGGGCTCTGCACGCTTAGCCCGCTGCAGGGAAAATGGTGGTTAACTATCAGAGAGGAAAGAAAAGTCAACATGAAAGTCTTCTCAAAAAAACACATCTGAGAAAGCTCAAAAGAGTAAATAATAGAAAACAGCCAACACTCAGTCATTTGGGGTTGATCACTTGGTTTGTTTTTCTTTCCTCTCCCTCCTACTCCCTGCCTTTTCGTCACTTCACTGCTCCCTGGCACCTCTAGGAGAGGCGGTGTGTATGCAGGGTCAAGCAGGGGAAAGGAGAAGATCATCAGTCAATTTTGCATCTTGCTAGTTGTTTCAGAGAAAGATTGGACTGAAACAGATGACCACAATGAGGACTGGGGATTATCTGTAACTTTCAAAGACCATTGTTCCTCCATTATTATGAAAACTCAGCAGTGGGCTCCAGGCTCTCTTTTATTTATCCACACATATGGAGAAAGTAAATTCAGTAAGCATTGGCATATAGTCCAGAACTCAGCACTGAAAATAAGAGTAATGTACAGAAATGCTATTTTCTTACAAAAAATAAAAATGATTTGGGTCAGGCCCAATTAGAGATAGTCAAAATCCAGCTGTTCTCGGGGTTTATCCAGCATTAGTAACATTGTGGTTTTACAATAACAATATAAAATGTGCTTTCAGAGGTGTTTTTCCATTTAATTCACCAACTTCTAAATGTTTGCTATTTTATCCATATGTTTTTAGTTTGTGTACATGGGACTTTTTTTAAATGTCATTTTGCAAGATCTATGTGATGTTCAAGAAGGCTCTTTGCTTATTGTTAGAAAGCAGAAATCATGATTTGTAAAGGAAAAGTTTACAAGTTTGAAAAGATTGCTTTTGTTTCCCTTCATTTCAAACCTTGATGTATTTTAGAGAGAAAAATGTGTTCCTCCATCTGATACTAAAAGAGTCTTCATGCTGAAAGCAGAAAAACAAAGTAGGAGATAGGGTTGGGAGGTGAGGGCTCTGCTGTCTTTATGAACTGCTACTGTTCAAAGTCAACCCATCCAACTCCTCAAGAAGTACAACTTCAGCAATGAAAAATGTTTCAATAGTGATAATGGATGGCAAATAAAGGAACTCTTATCTTTGGAATTTTGGAGTAGACACAAGAAAGCAGTGCAGATTTAGTTTTAGTTTAAGGCTTACCCCCAAAGCTGAACTTTCATGTTTTATAGACCAGTCTCTGCTTATGTGCTTCAAGAACACACAATGGGGCTTTAGAGGCTTGGCTAATCACATAAAATAAAACTACAGCACTTTATATAAAAACCAGTAATCTGAGGTAAGATTATTTTCTGTTTTCCCACAATCACAGTGTCAGGTGAATGAGGAGATGAGACAATATCACTTAAAAAGTATTACAGGCAGCAGAATAATAAATTATACTCCAACATTCATGCCTTCATTTGCTCATTTATTCATTCAGCAAGTATTCTACTATCAATAGATCCTCCTCAAATTCAGAAAGCTAAAGTAAATATTATCATACACAAAGCTTATTTCTATTATTATGCCTGCAACTCCTCTCTCTGATTAATCCAAAGGCAACTGATAAATGAAAAATCAAATGGCTTCAGATGTGGCAAGAAATATTCTAATCTGATGCAAAGGAATTATTTATTTAAAATAGCCCCAGGCTTTCCTTCTAACTGTTACTAAACCAGTGGCCCCGAAGTCAATTCTGTCATCTCTGATTAATATAATACTGTCACATTTCCATCAAGAAAATAGCACTCTTGCACAGAGTTCTTAGCATTTTTCACAATCAGACTTTCTTACTGCAGCTTGTCTGTTGAGCTTGGATTCCAGAGCGCAACATTCTGTCAGGTTCACCAATGGGACTCAGGCCAGTTGGTTCTGGACAGCCTTGCTCCAGGTCCCACAGTCCCCAGGACCCAGGCTCAGTGGCTCTGTTCTAGTCTTTTCATCTCTGCTCAAATCAGTTCGGTTTGAACAGCAGTCTGGGCGCTCAGTTATCCCTTCCTTGAGAGGTTGTTCCCCATCAAAAGTCCCTAATTTTCTTACTGCTCTACTTTTACCCTTTCATAGACAGACTCTGTAAACACCTTGTCAGGGCCAATGAGATTATAATATTTTTTCTGAACATATATTTGCATTTCAATTATGGTCATTTTCATATCAAAAATGCCTCTTTTTTTTTTTTTGGAAGACTTTTCTGAAGTCCATTATCTTTAGTACTCTATTTCTTTCTAAAGTTTCAGAACCCTCACTTAGAATTCTTGTATTTATTTTACCTTCTTTTATGTTTAACTAGACAGTGGACCTCATGAAAAGTAGGAACATAATGATTGTGTTTATTTGTGGGTCCTGTGCATTTTGCATAATACCTGGCATGTAATAAATATATGTGATGAATCCATCCATCCATCCATCCATCCATCCGTCCATCCAAGATTTATTGAGCCAGATGCTGTGCTAAGTAATAGGAAAATTATTCCAGACCCAGGGGAAAATAATCAGGGTCAAGTGGTCCTCTTGATGCCCTTCAAATCACACTCCACTGGCAGCTGCTTACACACTTGTGTAGGCCAGCCTGGACAAAGGTCAGAGGGGTCAAACACAAGCAAGGACAAAGCTCACAAATCAGTGGTTCCTGACACCATTTGAAACTGTTACCTTCAACTTCAAGGCTCTAATACTCACCCTGCCAAGAAACCTTTTAACGCCAGGAAACCTTTTAATGCTCTAACCCCGTAGTTTCCTCCCCGACTAGTGTCCCACTGCAATTGGCAGATTTTAGGACTGATCTTCTAAGAACTAGAAAGTCCCTAGGTCAGGTCCTAAGGCTCTGGAATGCCCTTCCTCCCAAGTGCTGTTTTCTTCTACACAGGCCAACATGCTAAAAGGCTCCCTTTTACCTCTACAGTCCGCAGGTGACCTATGAGCATCAAAAATTTGTGTTTTCTAAATTCTAAACCTCTCTTTCCTTCGTTCTGCAGCTAGACACAAATTGTTTTGATAGGGGAAACTGTCTTGTCTGAAAAGCTAGGTTCTTTCTGACCTCTGAAATCACTAGGAAAGGGAGACTGAAAAAATAGATTAAATCAACTCAAACTCTCTCATGTTTCATTAATGATATACAAAAGTAGCTTTCAGATTATGACTAAAATACCAGAACATGTGACTTAACAATGAACAAATAGACAATGTAGTAGCTTCTCCTGCTAGCACAAATATATGGTCAGCATAAAATATTTAACTATTACATATTAACAACGTGAAATCTTAGCTTTTTTAAATGAGACTTTAGTAATTTGCGGTTATACTTCTCAAAAACTTTGCCCAGTTACCATTTGTCTCTTAGTATTATTAAGCTCTGGAGCTTCATAAAATGTTACATAACTATTTGTGCCAAGTAATTCATATTTTAATTTTTTGTAGGTCTCTACAACCATCCTTATTTTAAAGATATCATGAGATAAATAATACTTGTTTCTGTGGATTTGAAGAAAATCATAGGATAAAACTCAAAATCCTGAGGCTTTGACTGACCTTTTAACAAATATTTAAAGATGTTTTATAAAATGTATAAGAAAATTCACATAATTCTGCTATTTTTGTTTTTGTCCAAGGAGAGAATGGCTAGATATGCAAGTGATGAAAGAAAAAAAGCACTAAATTTATAGATTTCAACCTCTGCAAACAATAGTTTACAAATGGCATTTTGCCTCCTATGTTGACTCCAAGTTATTTCAGGTGGCATTGTACAATTTTCAAAGACCAGCTAAATATAAGTTATATTAACATTTAAATAAACATTGTTTGTTTGGTACACCTTTATTCTTAATTCCACAAACGTATCTTTTGTTTCCTATGAGGTATAAGGTACTTTATCTCACCTACATCATTCAATAAAATTGATAAAAAGACTTACAAGAATATGTATGAAATAAATTCCGGGCAAAAATACACATAAATAGAACTAAGATAAAAGGCTATGTACAAAATTTGAATGCAGATATGCAGGTGGAAAAAATTATAGTTATTCAGATTGGACTATAAATTAGCTTTTAACTTATTGAAAACCAAAGTAAAATGAAATCAGTAGCTAGATAAATAAATACCAGTTTACACAAAATGCTTTTAATGGTTATTTAAAAATAATCTAGCTCAAACTGACACAGCAATTAGGAGACACATTGGCTCAGATCACTGGGAGTCCACAGCCAAGGTCAGCTTCAAAATTATTTGATCCAACTATATGCATTTGGAGATGTTATCAAGAACCTACCAACTTTCTCTCTTTTTTCTATAATCTACAGTGTTGAGCTTTATCCTAAAGCTAGTTTTTCTGTGGTTGTATGGTGGAAGGAGCCATCAGAAAGAGCTACATGCTTTCTCCTTTATGTTAGATCAGGGTTTCTCAACCTGTACATCCTTGATTCTTATTTGGGCTAAATAATTAGTTTTTGTTTGAAGGCTGTATTTTGCATTGTAGGATGCTTAGCTGCATCATCTTGGCCTTGACTTACTAGATGTAAGTAGCATCTCCCAAGTGTGACAATCACAAGTATCTCCAGATATTGCCAAATTTCCCCTGGGAAGCAAAGTAGCCAAAATTGAGAACCGCTACTGTACGAGAAAGGCTCTCTAGACAAACAAGGGGAGATTTTCGCAGAAGCCCCTGGAAAACATCTCAGTTGAAATTGACCTAAATTGCCTGGCTATACTGAAGCCAAACATTGCTAAGAAGATTAGAAACTCTTTCATTGGGACTAATTGAACCAATCAAGTCCCTGGCAATAGAGGAAGAGTCAGTTTCTCTTGAACCATGAGCTTCACAGGGAAGAGTGAATTCCTGAACAAAATCAGGGATCCATTAGAAATAAATAAAGGGATAATGGATTCAGGGTAGACAATCAACAGCACTCACAAGACAATTCCTCAGGAAAAAAAAACACAGACTGATTCTGATTGTATATGTACACATATACATATATTGAACATATGTATACATGGATATATTCCAAAGAAATTCGTTGTCTTCAAAGAGGAAATACTGAGAAATGTGGTTGAGTCATTTATTTAAATCCACACTGAGTGTATCTCATATGCCAGGCCACTAGGTGCTACAGTCACGGTGGTGAGCAAGATGAATACATCCCCTGCTTTCATGGAACCAGTGAAAGATAAACTTGAAAGAGATCATGACAAAAAACATGATGAGTGTTGTGTTGCTGGGTGCCATGAAATTATTACCTCACTTTGCCTAAGAGTCAAGGAATGGCTCTTTGGTATTTGCCTGCCTGGTTCACTCTCTATTTCTAGCAGATGGAAATCTGGATGACTCATAGTAGGTTTCCATAAATATTTGTTGAATGAATAAACAAATGGATACTAAAATGTTAAGTTCCTACTATGTGCCAGGGACTGTTTCAGGTTAAAAAGAAAGCAGTGAACAAACAGGTAGGAAAAGACAGGTAAAACTCAATTAAAAAGATGTGGCCAACATGTATTATAAAATAAGTAGGGCTTATGATGTAACTAAGAACATAAGTATTTTTCTGTCATTTTTATTTTATCGAAGGAGGTAAGTTTACTCAGCCGTGGGTGAAACAGTGAAACAGTGTCAGGAGTATGACTGTTCAATTTACTCTTTTTTTTTTTTTTTTGTGTTTTTTTGGAGACGGAGTCTCACTCTGTCACCCAGGCTGGAGTGCAGTGGCTCGATCTCGGCTCACTGAAAGCTCCGCCTCCCGGGTTCCCGCCATTCTCCTGCCTCAGCCTCCCGAGTAGCTGGGACTACAGGCGCCCGCCACCTCGCCCGGCTAGTTTTTTGTATTTTAGTAGAGATGGGGTTTCACCGTGTTAGCCAGGATGGTCTCGATCTCCTGACCTTGTGATCTGCCCGTCTCGGCCTCCCAAAGTGCTGGGATTACAGGCTTGAGCCACTGCGTCCGGCCTCAATTTACTCTTAACTTAGCCTATGATCACTTTAAGTTGCAAATATATTCTCAATCAAAAAATTGAGTGACCAGACCTGGGTAATTATGAACACATTAAATTTGACTTCATGTTAACTCTTCTTCCTGGTCCCCTTGTAACAGCTTTAGGCTGGAAGGCAGATCTGCTCCCTCTCCTCCCCAGCCTCCCTGCCTTGAATCTTCTGTAGCCATTTTGCTCCTGACTCAGGTAAAATGGAGAACAAATAAAGCCAAAAAATGGCGGTATGAGGGAAAACTGTTGGGACTGTAGTGAGGTGAGTGAGGTACTTGCCTCAGGCTCAAAATTTAACCAAAAAGCCCTCAGTAACCAAGATAAATAAGATTTAGTGAACTATTAAATATTAAATATTACATTAAGTTAAAATAGTAAATATTTAAGTATTTGGTATTATTTAAATTAACATGCATTAATTTAATGAATTACTATTTATTAAAATATTTAATGTTGAAATATTAAATTAACATTATAAAACATATATGGAAATATTAATTTTAAAATATTTTAATGAAATATTTTTAAAACAAAAATAATTTTTTAAAATTCATGATGGAAAAA
>NW_016808026.1:4251788-4264478 GCF_001698545.2 Rhinopithecus bieti
AATATTTTAATGAAATATTTTAAAACAAAATAATTTTTTAAAATTCATGATGGAAAAAATATCAAAATTTTAAATAAAGACAGGATCAGTGACCATGACTTGGTGAGCCACATTAGAGCAGGAAGGAAAATAATTTGTAATATGATGGCAGGGCAGTTAGTCTTGCAGAAGATGGATGGGAATTTAGAGATATTTTGTAGGTAAGATGGTAAGAATGAGTGGTTGGCTAGATGTGGTGAATGCTCACCAATTATTGGGAAAGGAAACATAGGAAGATAAGCGGGTTTGGTGGTGAAATAAATTCAGGAAAAATAAAGGTCAAGTTGAGATTGCAGTACCTGAAAATCTTCATCTGTTCATGATGTGGAAAGGGCCCTTGATCCATGGGTATAGGGTTGATGGTGATACCTTGAACAGCATTAATTCCTCTGCCAGGAACCCTAAATGAACACTGAAGGCAGAATGCTCAAGGATCACAGTTCTTTGGGATAGGGATGGGAAGGAGTAAGTGGGCCCCCAAACAACGGAATCCAAGTGCACAGCTTCTGGGAGTCCACATTGATCCATAGATTTAAAAGTAGGCTAGCTACAATGCATTATTATGTATTGTATATTTCAAAATAGCCAAAAGAAGATTTTAAATGTTCTCAATGCAAAGAAATAATGATTATTTGAGGTGATACCTATGTTAATTCATCTGCCTTGGTCATTCCACGAGGTACATACGTACAGCAACATCATATTATGCCCTATATTATTATTTTTCAGTTTAAAAGAAAAGAATTTAGTGACATAACCTTACTGTTTGTAAAAGGGATTGGAAAATGTAACTTTTTGTATGTTCTGTTTTCTTCTCACAAGGTAACCATCAGCCCAGCGAAGAAAAAAATGAGGGTTGTAATTCAGAGAAAGCAAGTATGGGGATAGGAAAACAGCAGCCTCTTACAAACCAGGCAACTTGTTAAGATTGTCTGAACGAACATCAAACTCTAAGACCTAGTACAGCACTTCCCACTTCCAAGGGCCCATCTGAGTACTTCTAAATGAAGTATAATACCACTACAAAATGAACGTAAATCTTTAAATTATTTGGACCTCTAATTTGTCTGCTAACGGGAGAGGAATCTATGAATAGCCCCTAGTTATAAGAAGAGGTTTGAAGAAAGGGGAAAGTATGACGTCACTTTCCACAGAGCTGCCACTCTTTGAATTTTGTCAAACTGGTTACAATATTAGTATTAAAAAATGGTTTTGAACACACAAAACAGATAATTACAGAATGCAGACCTAAAATACACTTCTTGCTGGAATTTTAATTCTGAGTGGTTGCTGAACTAGGTAGGTGGTTGTCAAATTTAGTTTACTCTGCTCTGATCAAGGAATGTGGGTTGCATCATCCCAAACCAACATGATTTAAAGATATCTTGTAAAAAGGAGTAGTGCTAAAATTAGCTGCTTGTCAGTGATTCTGGTCACCACGATTATATGGTAAAGTATTTGTGCACATGGCATACAGAAGGGGTTATGTATAAGTGGAAGGATTTTCTCATAGAACAAAACTTTTGAGCAAGACTTGACTTTGAATGATCTGGAATGAAAGAACCCAATACCTTCGACCATTATTCTAAGCTTGTATTTTGAGTCAACTAAGATTCTTTCAGTGACTTTCTACCCTAAGTGGAAACCATTGATAACTTTATAAAATGAACCTGAAACCTTTCAAAGACCATACTCAAGTTTCCCATCATAGAGCTTGATATGTCAAACCGAGTGTGTGAGTTGATTAAGGTATTCCCCCATTGCCAGAAAAGGTTTACTTTACCCATTAAAACCTAACTCAAATAGATATCAAGTATCTCTTGTTTCCTGTTACATGATGTAATTTGAGTCTGAAAATACCCATGCTTTGCTTTAACCAGAAAGTTAAAATCTTTCTCAATGGAAGCAATAGAGTATATCACTGATAAGGTAAAGGTGATACAGTAAAAGGTCACAACTTAGCCCTTTCTGGACAAACAATAAAAAGAAACTTGTCTGCTCCCATGTTATGTGGCATCAATAATCTAGTCTATTTTAGCACATCAAATCCCTTCTGTGCTTTGAAGCCAACCTTTGCCTATACCTAGTATATACTAGGTAGTCATGGAGGACTCCCCCTTACAAGATAATTATTATTATTATTATTATTTCTTTTTCTTTTTTCTTTTTTTTTGAGACGGAGTCTCACTCTGTCGCCCAGGCTGGAGTGCAGTGGCCGGATCTCAGTTCACTGCAAGCTCTGCCTCCCGGGTTTACGCCATTCTCCTGCCTCAGCCTCCCAAGTAACAGAGCTATTGAACAATTATTTGCAACTATGTATTAGCCAATGAGGGAGACAAATAAATGCATAAGATATAAATCCTATTTTTAAAGAGCTAGCACTTTAAAAGGAGAAGGAATATCATCAGAAAATACAGAAATTCTGACTCAGATCCCTATGACCAATGTCACAAGTCAAATTCAAAGCTAAATGAAGGAAAGAATACATTGATCTGGAGGAATAAAAAAATCTTTAAGGTGAAAGGAGGGCTTTGGAGAGGTGTTGTAAGATGGAGAAATGAGTACTGTGTTGAAGATGCAGTAAGTAGGCTGGGCACAGTGGCTCACACCTGTAATCCCAGCACTTTGGGAGGCTGAGGCAAGTGGATCATGAGGTCAGGAGTTTGAGACCAGCCTGGCCAATATGGTGAAATACCGTCTCTACTTAAAAAAAAAAAAAAAAAAAAGAATTAGCTGAGTGTGGTGGCATGCACCTGTAGTCCCAGGTACTTGGGAGGCTGAAGCAGAAGAAATGCTTGAACCTGGGAGGCAGAGGTTGCAGGGAGCCGAGATCACACTGCTGTACTCCAGCCTAGGTGAGAGAATGAGACTCTGTCTCAAAACAAACAAAAAAGGGGGTTACAATAATTATTCAATGTGGTTGGCACATAAAGTAAGACCAGGAGCAAAGTGAAGAAAGGGTAGACAGATGGGTGGTTGCCATATTGCCCATTATAGGGGAGTGGAGACATTTACATAATTTATAATCATGGGATAATCTGAAGGGAAACAAACCCCACAAACTCTCTTTTCTCTGCTGTCAAACCACAGCAATCAACATAGAAAACATTTTCCCTCACATACCAAGCAAGCAAGCAAATCTGCAGGGGAAATCAGCTGGGTGTCTTCCAATTTAATCCTGACACTATCCACCTGGAGATACCATCAAGTGCTCAGTACCACAAAACTGCCACCCTTGACTTCAGACACCAGTCGCAAGTTGGGGCCTCTGGAACTTCTCACCAACTGGCTTCAAGTTGGGGTTCCCATGATTCCCTCTGTAGGTTCAATTAATTTGCTGGAGCAGCTCACAAAACTCAGGGAAACATCTAATTATATTTTCTGGTTTATCATAAAGGACATTTTAAAGAACACAAATAAGCAGCCAGATGCAACAATACCTAGAGTGAGGTCTGGAAGGGTCTCAAGTGGAGGAGCTTTTCCTCTGGGAGTAGGGATGCCCCACTGTCCAGGCACATAGATAAGTTCTTGTTCGCCTTCCTGTAGGCTTCCATGAGTTCAGCTGTCCAGAAGTTCTCTGTACCCTGTCCTCCTGGGCCTTTCATGGGAACTTCATTGGATAGGCAGGACTGAAGCATGGACAACCGTGTAGAAAAGTGATTGGACAAAAAGGGTATAATCTAATACTGATAGACTGAGAGGGGAATCCATCAAGACGTATCTGTTGAAATTCTTCTTAGCCTCTCTATGCAGCATCCCTTCCTCCAGAGCATGGGGCAGAATACCTTCTGAAATGGGGGTCTTATGACACACAGACAAGGTAGGTCAGATAATTTCTCTTTTTTTTTTTTTTTTTTGAGACAGACTCTCACTCTGTCACCCAGGCTGGAGTGCAATGGCGTGGTCTTAGCTCACCGCCACCTCCGCCTCCCTGGTTCAAGCAATTCTCCCACCTCAGCTTCCCAAGTAGCTGGAACTACAGGTGTGTGCCACCCTTATGCTCAGGTAATTTTCGTATTTTTAGTAGAGATGGGGATTCACCATGTTGGCCAGGATGGTCTCAAACTCCTGATTTTGTGATCCGCCCGCCTCAGCCTCCCAAAGTGCTGGGATTACAGGTGTGAGCCACCATGCCTGGAGAGAATGTCTTTATAGTCAGCTCCAAGACAGAGAAGATTAGAGTATATTTTTAGTTTCTATGGCTTTCAGGAAAAATGAAAAAGGGACATGGGAGTTATAAGCCGGAAACCATGGACAAAAACCTATATGTATATGAGATATATATATGTGTGTGTGTATATATATATACACATATATAATATCAAAGGTAGCCATTATAGATTCTTGTTAAGAGGTAGTCATTGCACCCTTGAGAGAATGATCTGACATTAGGATGTCAGGTGGAATGGATGGGAAGGCCAGTTAGGGACTACTGCCATTGTTATCACATGCTACAGCCCGAGGAACATCGTATTATACGGAACTCTGAGAAAAGTGAGAAATGGGCAACACTAGCATTTGCCGAATCCCTTCTCTTTGGAAGGATGACTTCCAAACTTTCATTCTAACTCAAGTCTTCTTCAATTAAAAACCTCTGGAGAGTCTTTTTTTTTTTTTTTTTTCGTCCCCTATTATTTTCATTTCTGGGAAGAATTTAGCATCTGTCTACATTTACATGTTACCTTTCCCCCAAATAGATTTTGACCATCCTAGGATCAGTTAAATGGGGCTTCTTATCTCATTGGAGAGAGTTACAAACTCATCTGTGGGAATGAGTTCTGGCCAGGAAATATGTAAAGGGCGTATTACTTTCTCTCTTCAACAAAAAGCAAGAAGTTAGGAGATGGGACAGAAATGTCCTGTTGCTGTGAATTTTAGTCAGTTTGTTTCAATCCTGAGCTACTTAAACATAAAACATTTGCAGCATTGAACAACATTGACATTTTAAAATCATGTAAGTCTACAGTGTGAAATGAGGGCCTTGGGGGACAGGGTTTCCCTCACAGTCTTGTAAAAGTGACAAATACATCTAGTAAGGCAAATAGAATTGTTCTGTCTCTGCGAATTGGCATTTCGATGTTTATCTCCTGGTAACATGCTGTGACCTTAGCTCATGCACTAGAAATTAAAATTTCACAGCCTCTTCAAGACACTAAAGCATCACGATACACTTTTTTCCTTTTACGTGAGATATATATGAACCAGATATTTGTTTCTAATGTAGAGAAAGTTTAGACTTTTTTTTTTTATGCCAGAGAACATAAGACAACATATGCAGTGAAAAGTATTGCATTAAATTGGGTGGAAAATAGAGATTTACTTTATCTTCTCCAGATAAACCCCTGTCACAGTTTTACCATTTTCTATAACAACTGTATTTAGCTGAGTACGGTATAAGCTTTGCAAGCCAAAAGCATTAGAGCTACCTTTCTTTAGACACCATCAACAAAATCTGATGAGAGAAGTTTAGAAAAAAAATGGGCACATGAGAGTCTGTGTTCTCTCGTTTGTGATGATACCAAGTTGCTTAGTATTCCATGACATTCAACTGAATTTTGTATCGGCTGGGAATAAAACAACATATATGATGAGACATGTAGCTAATCGGGATTGGCAATTTCCATGCTTCTCTAGATATTTGTAGAAAATTGTAAGAATGAAGTGCAATATTTGCTGATATATGCCAGAACTACTTGGAAAACCAAGTAATGAACAATGGGAAATTAAAAAGAAAAATGGCTTTTTTTTTGTTGTTGTTGTTGTTGTTGTTGAGACGGAGTCTCGCTCTGTCGCCCAGGCTGGAGTGCAGTGGCCGGATCTCAGCTCACTGCAAGCTCCGCCTCCCGGGTTTGTGCCATTCTCCTGCCTCAGCCTCCCGAGTAGCTGGGACTACAGGCGCCCGCCACCTCGCCTGGCTAGTTTTTTGTATTTTAGTAGAGACGAGGTTTCACCGTGTTAGCCAGGATGGTCTCGATCTCCTGACCTCGTGATCCGCCCGTCTCGGCCTCCCAAAGTGCTGGGATTACAGGCTTGGGCCACCGCGCCCGGCCAGAAAAATGGCTTTTGAAGATATTTGTAAGTAGCAGTTTATTTGTAAATGACAAAGGAGGAAAAAGGTGATAAAAAATCTGGCTCATGAAAAATAAAACCTTTGGATCCAATACAGAAGCTTGCATTTTGCTCATATAATGGAACCCCAGTTGGGGCCAGCCATGGCGGGCTCCAGCTCTTCCTTCAACTTCTCTGAACTAATAGAGATTTGTTTCCTTCAGCCAAAGTTGCAAAACTGCTTAGGATAACAACTCTCTCAAAAACAAGAGAAAAGAATCTTGCCTCTGGAATTATTTGATGTATTCAGTTATTTGTACAAAAAGCAAATACATATCTTTTACTTCTCTTCTGATATAGAAAGTTAAACCAGTATCCTAAAGCCAAGAACTGATACGTGTACATGTATCAATAGTATATTTTCTAGGTCTAAAATCGGTCATGATCCCCCTTCATCCTGTCATGCACACAGATGGAGAAAGAGAGTAGGGAAGATTCAGAGACAGGGAGATGATGGGGTTCAGGACTCAGTGAAACTCCTATTTCGATGGGGTTCAAAACACAGCTCCTACCCATTTGAGGAAACAGCAGAAGCAAGGTTTCTCTGACCTTTTCTTGCCCTTTTCTCCGACGCACTTTTTTTTGTTTGTTTGTTTTTGTTTTTGTTTTTTGTTTTTTTTTTTGAGATGGGGTCTTGCTCTGTGTAGCCCAGGCTGGAGTGCAGTGATGCGATCTCGGCTCACTGCAAGCTCCGCCTCCCGGGTTCACGCCCTTCTCCTGCCTCAGCCTCCAGAGTAGCTGGGACTACGGGCGCCCACCACCACGCCTGGCTAAGTTTTTGTATTTTTAGTAAAGATGGAGTTTCACCCGGTTAGCCAGGATGGTCTCGATCTTCTGACCTTGTGATCCACCCGCCTCGGCCTCCCAAAGTGTTGGGATTACAGGCGTGAACCACCGCACCTGCAGAAGCAAGCTTTAAAAGAATTCTCTCTGACCTTTCTCTGAAGTAGGTGATAAAACTTTCATTCCAGAGGTGCCCATTCTATACCCAGGGGGAAGAAAAGGAACGTCCTTATCCTCAAAGGTATAAATGCTAAAACGAATCTGCATAAACAGGCTTTGCTAGGTCTCCCGAGTTTGTTACCATTAGATCATACCCTTTTGTACTCCAATCACATTTTCCATGACTTTCCACCTTTCAACCTAAGCATAAAATATGTGTTTACATGTTTCTTTGGGTCTTCATTTCTGAAAGTTCCCTGTCACTTATTAAATAAAGCTTATTAAGTAAATTTGTATGCTTTTCTCCATTATTCGTCTTTCTCAGTTTTATTTTCAGATCCAACCAGGAACCCCAGGAGAGTTGAGGAAAACCTTGCTCCCCTACAGAGACAAGGAGAGAGAGACAGGGAGATACATGAAAATTGACCCAACAGGACCAACTTCAACCCAGTCAAGACTTTGGGTTACCTCAAAGCTTGTCTTGTGAGTTAAAATGATCAGATATCTAGGTTTGACTAATTTCATAGGGTTTTAATGCTTTTAAGTTGCTATTATAAATATATCATATATTGCACTCCTATTTGATGTCAACCACTATGCTAAATGCTTTACATTCATGACTTAATTTAATCTCTGCAAACATCTCATTAGTTAATATGTGTCCATTTTATAGATAAAGAGGAATCTTAGGTTTACAGAGGATTAGGGCAGAAGCCAGGATTTCAACTTGGGTTTGACTCATATTCCATGAAGCTTTTACAGAAGCTTTTAGGATTTCTATAATTGATTTTGTTCATTGATAATTGCCTATGGCTCCTAGAAGTTTAATTAACAAGCAATTACATTTTATCTGACTTGCAATCTGAAAATTATTTGTATCTATTATTATTTTAGGTGCAAAATGAAGGACTTCCAGTGTTATGGTCAGCATTGGAAATAATGCCTCTGATAAGCAGCTAAAGGAATGAACCTGGGCTTCAAGCCTCCCCCAGTTCAAATGTAAAAAGTGTTTTTAATCCTTGGGTAAGGTAGTCATGTACCATCCATGACAAAGCCTATCAGTTCTTAGGAAAAAAAAAAACAGCGAAAAAATTGCTGTTTGCTTTATTCCTGAAAGAAATCAGTAGAATTTAATACTATGATTGTGTAAATTGAAGGCAAACATTGTAGGTTAATTGTTAGTTATTTGTATCTCCTCTATTTACTTTACTTTTCCATTCATTAATTTGATAGAATAAGTCGTTAAAGTTGTACATCTTCCCAGTTAGATGGAGAAGAACAGCCTCAGGTCTCATATCCTCTCATATATAAAATACTCTCCTTATCAACCCTGGAGAAAATGAGAATTGGCCAAAACTTTTGTTTTCAATCTGTTATTTAGGTCAGCATTCATATATGGTCCATGGAGGATGAATCACAAGATACTGAGTTTAGAAGTGTCCTCTAATTACATAAAACACACAAGCACTTCATAAGATTAAAAATAAAAGTTTGTATCATCCTAATGTTTTTTAGCTCTAAAAGTATGCCTCTCTATTTAAAAACATATATATGAAGTCCCTACACTACTAAGCATTGAAAGAAATGATCTCATATGAAAATTGTATTTATTCACTAATACTCCTTCCAACATTTATACTTGTTAATTAATACAGAAATTAAAATTTATGCAAAAAAGTATTCTCCACTGTTTAATTCTTTATTATACCAGAATAATTCTCCTATTGGGAATTTAAAAACATATATCCATAAATTCTGGCATTTCTATCTCATTAGTTCTTGTAGAAATGTATGACAATATTTTATTTTATTTTGGTAGAGTGAAAATGATGTTACATATTACTAACATTTTCTATTTTGTATCAAAACTTTAAAATTCATCAAAAGGTAAAATGTATATCCTTCATTTTTCTAATAGCTGCTAGCATTTCTCATTGTGAGTGAAAAATTGTCTTGTCTTTTCTCATCAAATTACAATGGAAGTAGTATTAGTCACAGTTTGCATGGAAATCTTCCAGTAAAAGAAAGTCGAAAACATTTCTCTTCAAGCCTAATAAAAATGTCCAGTGGCCTTTTGTGATGCTGTAAAGTATGACTCAAGATACCAGCAAAAACAAGGAAAGAAAGAAAAAAGACAGTAAGATCTCACTTTTTCTGTACCACTTACAAGTATCCTAAAGCTATGTTTTATAAGAGAAATTTGACTTCGGTGTCTCTGTCAATCCTCTCTGAGCGAGGAAAGGAAAAGAAAACCTTCCCCATCACAAGTGTACAAAAGAGGAGTCTTGCTGGTAAGGTTAGCATCTGTCAATATCAGGCCCGGTGTAAAAGCAAAGCCACTCTTTGAATTGTTTGCTTAATAAGATCTCCAGTGAATGGGGTGTATCTGCAGCTTGGGGTTTCACAAGGAACGCAATGCTTCGTGTGCATTATTTTAGATAGGAAGGAAGTTAGTTTCAGTAAGGCGAGAGATAAATGATAAGCTTGTTGTTTTACTATAATTTGAGTTTTTGCATTGAAAACAGTTGAGTTTTCTAACATTTTCCATAAGCATGATAATTCATGTATTTTGTCACAGCCATCTGATTTTTCTCTGGGACATTATTATTTGTAATGACTTCTATTCATTGTTTGTGTTCCATTTGTGAACTACTGCTATAGAATTTTAATGAGTTTCATGTTAAACACCTTTTAGAACATATTCTTTCAGAGTCATTCTACAGAGAGTAAGAAAGCCCATCTAAAGAAATACTTCTAAAGTTTACTAAAATCTACTACAAATGAGAATAATTTATTCCAATTTTAAGGGTAATTTCGAGAAACATAAAATCATTACCTTAGTCTACTGAAAACTCCATATTCAGTTCCAAATTCTCAGCTTTCTACACTAATTACAGGAACTGCTATAATGTATTATGCAGTTAAACGGCAAGCAATCATTCCGCATTTAAATTTGTCAACAACCTGGGAAAGAGGTATCACTTTCTGATGAGAAAACCAGGGATCAGAGAGTCTGAGCATGTGCCCAGTGATGTGCAGTTATAATTCTAACCTGAACCTCTCTTTTCATAAAACTCAAGTTCTCTCATGCCACATTGCAGTTGTCCCATAGTGTTCACAGAATAACTTTAACTTTCACAAAATCACCTTTTACAAAATAATAAATATGTTTCTGGGACCAATGATACTCATCATGGCTAAATTCAGAGCACAACTGATACTTACCTTGTTTGCTCCAGACTGTCTTCCAGTAGCATCTCATCAAAGTTTTTAACATAATCGCCTACATTTGTAAATTTGCTTTTAGTCTCAAACATTCAGACACCTCTAATTATCACACTGACAACACAAAAAGGCCTGAATTAATTTTACATCTAGAGTTTCCTTAGCATTCAGTCTCATTTAAACTTTTTACTTAACCTAAAAAAATCGGTCCATTAACTGCCCAAATTAGTGTTTAGATGTTACATAATCATCATCATCATCATCATCATCATCATCATCATCATCATCATGGTTTTACTCAAATATATATACTGGAAGAAAACTGAATTTGTGCAAGCAGGCCTAAATTATACGTGAAAAACTCTATAGTAAACATTTTTGCAGAGAAATTTGCAGTTGCCTGGTGATTTCAGGTTGTAAATAAAGAAGAATTGAGCAATGTATTTCTTGTACAATCTCCCATTTCACAATAGGGATTAACATTACTTTTACCAAAGGCTTAATGAAGACTATAGTGCTGATGTGCTGGAGTCTGCTCATACCTCTGAGAGCTATATATGCACATCTCTTCACGACTCTGTATTCACTAAAATCAAGCTGGTAACCTGAATTTGGCCATGGTAGGGGTATTTATACCATGAAAATTGACAGACTGTAAATCAAGTCTACTTTCTCTTCCCCTCTACTTATATCCAGTTATTAAACATTTACCAGCACAATACTGACTAAATTAAAACAGCAATAATGAATACTGAAGTGTGCCCGCATGGTTGCTCCAGGTGCAGGGAGTGCTGACTGCTGAGGACTCATAGCTGTACCTTCTCTGCAGATTGCCCTTAGCTAAGGGGAGTTGACTTGCTCAGGATTATGCCCCTTCCATATCAGACAGCTGGACGGATGTGGAGATACAAAGACTTGGGGCCCTGAAAGGCCATGCCAGCTCCGGAGCATCTCGTGGGATTAGCTCAGTGGTCTGTTGCAACTGCCTCATAGTTTAACGTCTCCCTTTGCCTCATCCTGCTTTCCTCCGTCTGAGAACATCCCCAACCCCTCCTCACCCCCCACCACTAAAACTGTCTGCACAAATCTCTCTCTGTCTCAAAGTCTGTGTCCCAGGGAACTTGACCTAAGACATATAGGTAACATTACGTGGCACACAGTACTTGAAAAGTATGAGTTGCTAATAACATATTTGTAATCATTCTTTCACTGTACCTTAGTTCTAATCTAGTTGTTAAGAGTTAGAGGGAAATGATTTCATCAGACATCTTTTCCTTTTCCTTTTTCTTTTCTTTTCTTTTCTTTTTTCTTTCTTTTTTTTTTTGAGACAGAGTCTCGCTCTGTCACCCAGGTTGGAGTGCAGAGGCACAATGTCGGCTCACTGAAATCTTTGCCTCCTGGGTTCAAGCAATTCTCCTGCCTCAGCCTCCCAAGTAGCTGGGACTACAGGTGTGCACCACCACATCAGGCTAATTTTTGCATTTTTAGTAGAGACAAGGTTTCACCATGTTGGTCAGACTGGTCTTGAACTCCTGGCTTCATGTGATCCACCCACCTCCGCTTTTCAAAGTGCTGGGATTACAGGGGTAAGCCACTGTGCCTGACCCCTTTTCCTCTTATTAAGTTAAAAAAAAATTCTGCATTGGACAACACAACCAAATAATGGCTATCTCTATGTACAATCTTAATTGGCTTCAAAATGCTCGATCTGAATCAAGTCGTTTTGGAGGCCAAGGAGACAACTGGAAATTCAAATTCATTTAAGAGTCAGAAAAAAAAAAAAAAAAAAAAGGCTAAATTTGACTCGAGCAAGAAAGTAATTTCAGGAGTTCATCAAATTTAGGTTGATGACCTTTAAACACATCTAATTTTGAATTAAGAAGACACTTTACTCAGGGATCCTCAACTGTAACACAAATGCAAGATTGATAACTTCACTGTTCCGAGAAGGGTGACTAACAGGATGTTTCTTTAGTAATCAGATTAGTTGATATAAACCTTCTTTGGTCAATTTCAAAGAAAAAAAAATTGAATGTGATGGCCATTTTATTCCCCTCCTGAGACTACACAGGACCTAAGCATAATGCATCCCTTGGGAAGATTAAGTGCAAACCACAACTGGAAAACATTAGGCAGCCATTCACAGCCACCCAGTAAAATAATATTCTATGTACATCCTTGGTTATACATGAAAGTCATGATGACTACTAAGGGATTATTTTATTTGTAATCATAATATTTCTCAGAATCCTATGAGGAATTTTACAAAATTAAGCCACAATAATTCATATATTGGTTATATATTAAAACAAAGTATCTCAAACATATTAGAAAGACTATTCTTTAAATATATATATATATGTAAATACATATATA
>NW_016808026.1:4264876-4330215 GCF_001698545.2 Rhinopithecus bieti
GCCCGGCTAATTTTTTGTATTTTTAGTAGAGACGGGGTTTCACCGTGTTAGCCTGACCTTGTGATCTGCCTGCCTTGGCCTCCCAAAGTGCTGGGATTAAAGGCATGAGCCACTGCGCCCGGCCAGAAAGACTATTCTTAAAGCATTCCTTTCTATGCATTGGAAAAATCACATTGAAGGAATATTGTTTGGTATCTGATTTCTAGCATGGAATTCAGGCTCAGTTAGCAATATGGTGACCATACGCTACTCTACTATAGGAGGTTGCTATCTTGATTTTTTTCTGTTTATTTGCTGACTTATTACTTAATTCAGACGACTCTGGGCAAGAGAGTAGAGAAGGCACTAGGGATAATGAGAGAAATTTAGAAAGGTTATTCCTTTAATAAAACCCATAGCTTTATGGAAGAGACCCACATGTATGAAAACAAATTCAATTCGAAATAGAGGTAATTTAGTGGGTATCTTCCCAGCATGCTTATCTTTCTTTTCTAGATAACCTCACACTGCTTCTCTACATCCTTTATCCCCATTATCCTTTCCACGTTACTCTGTTGGCTCCCAGTCATAGAAAATAAACCCCTTGACACTTCGGTCTCAAGGTGTGCCTGTGAGAGGCTGATCCTGGGGTTATCCCAACCAAAGTTTCTTCTCTTTTGGATCCGGAAAGATGTGAAGCAGAGGCTGAAGACAGTTACTTTCCCACAACTTGCATAAGAAAACCAAAGCAAAAAAAAAAAAATGAAATGATTTCCAAGCTCTTGTCCAACCCCAAGAGCTGGTTTCCATCACCGATCCCAGAAGCAATCTTGGTATCCTTTTGAACAAGCTTGAGTTGAGTTTGTCCAGCTTTCAACAGAAAGTGCTCACCAAAGCAAGCATGGGGAGCAGCTCCAGGTTTTGTGGGACCCCAGGCTTATACCATTGGTAATCCTCTTGGAAAATGAAAAGAAAATTATAAATGCACCACCAGGTATAAAAGTGCTTATTTATTTTGGAGGAAAAGGAAAAATACAAGTTCCTGGACTTCTGGGGGCTCATGTCTCTGGTGCTTTTACCAGACATGCTTACACAGAATTGCTTCCCAGTTGCAAACTGGCTTCCCCTCCCACAGAGAATTCTACAACAACCAGCAACTCCTTGGACACAAAGGGGTCTGTGAGTGTGAGGGATCCTGAAGTTCAGGCTTCACTCACTGCCAGATAAATCTGCCTCCGGCAGCACGGATGTCTAAAGTACAGTGGGAGAATAAAGAGAGAAAGGGCAACCCCGGTACCAGGAAAGGTTTCTCGGAGGGGTGAGCACTCTCTGGATGATTAATTGGCATTCTGAAACAGAAAGTGGGCGGGTGATCCAAAGTTGAGTGAATTCTTTGCACTAAGTTACGGTGTCAAGAAATAATCGCATGTTTGAGGAAAGTTTATCTTATTTAAACGTGAAGACACATGAGAAAAAAAGATGATTGCAGAGTGGCAAATTGAAGAATCTCTCTCCATATAATCCTAGAATATTCCAGTTAATTTTGGGTTTTTCCTTCCCCCCTCTACTCTTCTTCCTCCTTGTATTCACTTTTCTGGACTTTGAGCTTCTAGGAGGGAGGATACTTCAAAGTCCTGCTTCCAGAATATTTATGTAGAGCATATGCTTTCTATTCTCGGGATACTCCACCAAATCCCAATATTTTGTCCTTTTCCTTAAAATAAACATAGCACTCAAAAAGGGAAAAGGATAATGGAGCACAACAATAACAAATGATCTTTTACAGCAAGATCCTTAAGACACCAAGAAGCTTAAGAGGAATAACAAATACTACTCTTTTCAATATAGGACCTATGTCACCAAAAGTTCACCAGTGTGGTGCTGGATGGAGTCGTGTGGAAAACCAGAGGATATTTTTTTAACTAGAGGGAAATGACCCTCCGTGTATTTAAATATATGTGTATATATTAAAAAGTTAGCATCAAAGCAAATCGATTCAATTTTCACAGAATTTACATAAGAATTCTAACATAGAAAAAGAATATGGGTCCAAACTCTGTTCCCCATGCACTCCCTTTTCCTGATTCTGATTTTAAAACATCACTTAGCCTGGGATATAGTAAGCTTGGTGAGTCCTGTTAACTGTACTCAGGACCAGCTTGCATTAGTTAATAATACCATTAAAGCTAAAGACACATTTGTGTGTGTTCTGGAGGAATGGGGGTTAGGGGCTGCCTAGTGGCCAGGGCTGAATTTTGTTTCAACGTTCCTGCACTATCTCATTGCTAAGTGTCACTACCCTATCAGACATTCTGCCCTGTCAAGCTGTAATGCCAACTCAAGACATGCATCAGAGCCAGCTATTGTGTTTTGTGAAGCAGATGCTGTTTCCTGAACCTCATCTGTCCTGCCCTGTACCAGCTATCTGTTGAGGTCCCTCTTCCTCTACTTGCGGACACTCTCCTAAAGATGTTCTTGTCTCCTCAGGACAGAGTGAGACACACATGGGCTCGTCTTTCAGGTCAGTGTCCGATGTTGTTTACTTTTCTTGCTCCCCTTGTGTCCATAACATTTCTGTTTGATTCTCCCTTTGTCCAAGTAAGATCTTCCACAATAATTATAATCATGAAGGGAAGGTCTCTCTGTTCCTCCTCTAGATTTGAATCCCTGTATGAATGATGGCTTATTTTAGACTGTCTCTCAGTATAGTCCCCAGGTAAGACCTGGGTAAGACCAAGTTCCTGTGCATATTGATCTTCAAATTTGATCTTCTCTCAACAGGAGGAGGAGGAGAAATGGGAGTTATTATTCCCAGTGTCATTTCTGGGGGCAGACACAGCTCCTAAAACAGAATGCTGAAATTGGGAAGACAGTTCTTAGACTAAGCAAGGCATTACAGGACTTTGGGGAGGCTAGGCTCTCTGAAGGCATCCACCTAGTGAGTAGTTCAAGACAAAAGGATCCCTGCATTACAGATTGAAGAAGCCATATTTTGAAAGCCGGCTTATCCAGTAGGTACATTTTCAGGAACAAGGCAGCACTGTAATTTCCATGTGACCTTTCATGTGACTTTTCTCCATGTATTACCAACCATGAAGCATCTAGAATTTATGTTTAAGAAGCAAGAATGTTTCTTTGCAAGCTACAAATAATGAAATGTGTTATATAGGTTTCCTTCCCAGATGACATTCACCTTTTATGTTTCCATCTATTACCCATATCTCAGTATATACGAATTCAGTTCACGTGGGTATAATGTCTCCTATGTGTCTAGCCCATGCTGGGCAACTTGAGAGATTACAAAAGATCTAGAAGGTCCAGAGTCTACCCTATGGGAGACAAGATTGATCCCCGTGAGACTTTTTAATGCAACAGACTTTGCCAAGTGTAATATCTTATCCTAAAAGACCTATCCAAACAGAAACAAAAAAAAAAATGATGCTATTTTCAAGTGTGCCTGAGAAAATGTAGGTTTTCCTAAGTGTCTGTCTTCAGCTCCTTTATTTGGTCATTCCACACACTCTTTTTTGATGATCTCTTGCTTTCTAATTTATGTTTTTCTTAGTCTTATTATTGTAGTAGTGCTGGTAGATTTTTCATTGTTTTTTTCAAGTACTATAAATAAACAACAACAATCACAGATACCTGCCAGTGTTTTTTTAAGCAAGGACACACATTGATAGCCACAGCATCAGTAGCTAATTCACCTTTATGGGAATCCCAGTTATTATTTTGACCTCTTGGCTCATTCTCTAACCAAGTTGGCAAAATTCCCAATCCACCCAAAGGTATTATAAAAAGCATTCATCCTATTATTGCCTTCTCTTAAACCCTCAGGTAAAATGAAAGAAAAGTGATTCATTCAATATTGCCTTTCATGCATTTTGAAAATTTGAGTTTTTTTTCCAAATATACTAGGAACAATTCTTTTGGACAAGAGGCTTATGCTATTCTAAGTCACATGCATCCGGCCATGTTACATGGTCTGAGAGTGATTTAAAAACAAAACAAACAAACAAGCAAAAACCAATAGTTATGTTTAAGATGCTTAAGGGAATGGATAACCAAGTTATTTAAGGATAACTAGGTACCAATCGTGCTAATTAATAGGTGCTTATATGTTACAATGTCAAGCTGTGAGATGATTCTGTACCTCTTACAGGGTCTTGAGAGAAACAGGGGTTGAGTCATTTAAAGCATGAAGGAACACAGTGAGGCACTCATAAGATGAGACCGGTTACTGCAGGCGAGTGAAACCCGGACTTCCCGGGGAGGCTTTCCAATCACCATCGCACCACTTAACAGTTCAGTTAACATATTTAGACAAAAATCAACTGAAAACTTCATCGTTAATGATCAAACCCCCTTGAAGCCGAAGTTTCCGAAGGCTTTACTAAAAGAATGGGTGTCACTAATCAATAATGACACTGAGCGGGACACTCCCAAGGAGCTCTCTTTCTGAGAGATGTTTGTTAACCCAGCAGGAAGAGTCTGCAGTGAAATGCTTCTTACTTCAGGGTTAATTATTTGTCTTTTTTCCCCAGAGCCAATAGGAGCTCGAAGAAAGAATAAAAGCCTATTGCTGAGCTCCAGGAGGGGAAAAAAAAAAAAAAATCAACTCTGCTGGGTTCCCAGCAACTAGTTAGTTTTTGGATTGCTTTTGTCTTGGTGAGAGAGAAATTTCTGGAGCGTAGTCAAAGGATCGTCACTGTTTTTAACAGAGTCAAGGGGTTTTCTGTAGACTAATATTATTTTTGCAATGCAAGCTTCCACAAATCTTTTGTTTTAGGACACTCTGACAGAGTATGGTGGTTTATTATGATTAACATAAAAGTAAAAGCAACAAAGAGGTAACAAAAAATCACATAACTGGGTCAATAAATGGGTTACATTTCATTTCTGAGAGAAAAAAATCCATTTGTCATGTGGGTCATTTTTCATTTAAAGTTACAGGTTAAGTAGTAACATACATATGAATCAACTTTTTGGTTAGAATCTTACTTCTGAAACGTGCTGAAAGAATTTGTGCTTTTGTGTGTTTTTTAATTAGAATTTTAACTAATTAGTATACAGAAAAAAAAACCTCGAAAGTATTTTAACTCCTAAGGTAATGGTTAATGTTCTTGGAATTTCACAAGAATTGTGAATATAATTCTAAATGAAAATGGAATTTACTATTAATGAAAAATCAGTTTAGGACAAATGGTCTTTACTGGAATTCTGATATTTTAAATACGAGGGAATGTTTGTGTGGTTCTTTCTGTACCATCCTCAGTCTAAGTACTCACGACGCATGCTGCAGCACCTTGTCACATTTTACTCTCATTTTTGGTTCACATGACAGACTCTCAACTATACTGTGAGCTCCTTGAGGGCAGAGTTCATACCTATTCCCTCTTCCTCGCCCAGAATTTATACCAAATATTTTCTAGATTGCATCCATCTGTGTGGTAGGCTAAATAATGTCTCCATTCTAAGCCTTGGAACTTGTGACTATGTTACCTTACATGGTAAAAGGAACTTGCAAATGAAATTAAATTATCCAGGTAAGCCCAATGGAATCATAAAGTCCTTTATAAAAGAAAAGCAGGAGTATTAAAAACAGTAGTAAAAGATGTGATGGTGGAAGCAAAAGATTATACTGATGCAGGGATGTAGTGGTCAGCAGGTCAGGGTTTATAGGTAATCTCTGGAAGCTGAAAAAGGCAAAGAGATGGTTTCTCCCTTTAGCGCCTCCGAAAGGAACCAACTTTGCCTACACCTTGATTGACTACATTTGAGATAATTTGTTACAGTAGCTATATGAAACAGCAATACAGTCTGTTATTATTTGGTGCACTAAGATTATTCTTTGAGTTCTCTGATGAACCTCTTGGTATCACATGTTCTTAGAAAATGGCAGCAATTATGTGAAAGGTGAAAATTCTACAGTTTCTAAGTTAAACCTCCTGGATTCAAAGCTCAGCTCTGTACTAATTGGTCTCTGACCTTGGTGTCATTTAACCTCTCAAAACCTCACTCTCCCCTTGGTAAAATGGAGATAATAATAGTTCTCATAGAACAGGCTATTTTGCCTCTGATAATTAAATAAGGTAGTGCATGTGTGTATGTAAGAGAGAGATAGTGTGTGTGTTTAGCACATTACATTGTACATAGTATATTGGTCAGTGATTTTGGTTTATAATTAGAAAACATAAGCATAAAAAATTGACTGTGTCTAATAAATCACCTTGCAAACACACTGATTTTGGTTGGAAGTCACTTGTTGTGTTGTCCATTACAAATGACACACACCTAGTTTGTCACAGAGCAGAGGAGGAATTTTCTAAGTGTTCACCTTTTCAATAGGTTTAGTAACTGAAGACAAATCCAGAATACACCACAACTTAAGCTAAAGTGACTTCAGCTTTACTCTGGCTCTCTTAGAGTACCTGTAGTTCTCTTCACATTCCATGTCCTGCCAGGTCCCCGGAGCCTTGCACAGGCCACATGCCCTCTTCCAGGAACGTCTTCCTCCATCCTACTGCTATCAAGCTCTTTCTTCCTTGGCAAGATCTGCAATCTTGGTGATGTCTTCCCTGCCTTCTCAAGCTCCTAGTTTTGAACTCCAGTTCTCCCAATATACTGTCATAAGAATCCCCTTAATGCTTGTATCCACCTCCCTACCAGATCTTCAGGGAAACTACTCTGTCTTTTTTATCATCAAAGTATCATGCTAGGCACTGAGGATACAATTCAACAAATTCAAAGACTAGATTCCTTCATAAACCAAGTCTTTGCAGATGACCCAGTGGTTTAAGTAACACTAAGCATATATCCCTCCAGAAATACATGCCAATACCTTGTAGCAAACTTACATCTTAAAATAAATATTCTCAGCCTTAATATTTTAATCCATTAGAGTATTTGTATTTGGTACATATTTCAGCAAACTCTGGCAACTCATTGAGCATAGATGTTGGCATAAGAAAAAATTCTTGGTACCTCTCTAATAACACAATTAATACCATCATAAAATTAAACTTTTTTACTGTCTGACAAAAGTATTGATATTTCAAGGATTAAAATTAAAATTTACAAGATCATGCAATTATAAAAACCCTGAACCATAAAATCTTTTAAAAGAGAAATCAATTTCACTTTCCCCAAAGACATTATAGAGTAAAACATAAATATTCCTTATCCCAAATAAATTAGTTTGGGATTATGCTATAATGATGCTATGAGAGTCAGGTACAACAATAGGATTTACTTTCCTGAGAGTTTTCTGAGATACAGCTTTCTTAGGAAATCAAAGGATATCTGCTTTTAAGTCCTCAATGAACAGGTGTTTAACTCACCCTTCAGATTTCAAAGCTTAATGTATTCGATATCTGATAAGCACTGTTAATAACAATGGTTTATTTCAAAGGATATGTGTATTATACTCTGCTTCATTGGAACAAATACTCGAGGTCATCTTGACAATATCAGAGAATTGTCCTGTCTCACTATCTGAGTTCTTTGCAGAATCTTCTAGTTTAATCATTCTTTTTATTTGGACATTTTATTTTGTAGGTATTCATTCCAGTTTGCAATTTATAACTCATATTCTTACAAAGAGAGTTTTAGAAAAAGCAGCGATGTCTTGACTTTAAAAAACTCAAAATTAATAAAATTCATATTCACATTCAATATGATAATTCTCTTTTTCCCCTTTTTGTAAGACTTTTTTTTTTTTTTTTTTTTATTATTACTTTTAGTTCTAGGGTAATGTGCCTACGTGCAGGTTTTGTTACTATATGGCTATACTTATGCCCCTATGTTGGTTGTGCTGCACCCATCACTCGTCAGCACCCATCATTCATCATTTATATCTTGTATACTCCCAATGCAAGCCCTCCCTCCTCCCCCTCCCCCTCCCATGATAGGCCCCTGTGCGTGATGTTCCCTCCCGGAGTCCAAGTGATCTCATTGTTACAGTTCCCACCTATGATTAAGTATTCAACTTTCTTAAATAGTAGTTGAGATCACTGCCCAGTTGGTGGGGGGATAGGGGAAGTTGGGATGGCTGGTTTTTTCATTTTGTGCTAATGAGTCCCAAAATACAGAACTGATACCTGGGGGTAGGGAGGATCAGCTAGAAGTGAACTTCAGATCTTTGGTGTCAGATGGATTCTATTTCATTATTGCTACCAAGTAGCAGACAAATATCAGGGTAGGGATATTCGATTGCAAATGATTGGATAGGTAAGTTTTTTTCCCCCAGGAAACCACGGTTGCCTTATGAAACAGTTCTGTGGTTTTCAAGATCTTGTGCAGAAAAAGGACATGTCCACACATACTACTCAATCAGGGTGTTAATAAAGAGACATTGAGTAAAGTATTAAAAGCAAAAAGATTGTCTCTGACATGAAAGATGGACAAGTAAATAATATAAATAAAGATATTGGGCAGCATTTTTCTCATCTAGAAAATTAGTGGATTCAAATATCATCTTTCAATTTATTTCAGCTGTTATGGTCCATAATTTTAAAAGGATGAAACAGGATATTAGCATCTATCATAAGCCAGGCTTCTAGGACCAATTCTTCAAACACTTCATTCTGTTCATGCTTTTTCTTGTCTCTAACCGAAGGTTTAAAAGTTTCAATAGATACCTGTGTAAAAAAAGAGACATATACAAAGAGAGGGTAGATGTGTATGAACTGGAAAGTTGGAAGTGTACATCTCATCTAGATGTCTGGGCCATTACAAGTTCAACAATTTTCAAAGGCAGGATGTCATTCCTTCACCCACACACAAATTTATATATTCTTTATCAAGCTACTACTATTCCAAATACTGTGAAAGGTGGTAGGAATGTATAATTCACTATATCATAGTCCTTATCTTTCCTTTCCTATACTAAGTTTGAGTTTAAAAATATCATACTAAGTGAGTAAAATTGAAAAGAGGCAATTTTGATTGAGGAAAGGGGTGACTATTGGAGAAGTATTTGAGCTGTTATCAATAGAAGCATTGAACTGTTGTCCAAATAAGATTTTAATATCTAAGTAGAGAGAAAAGGGAATATCATTCCCACAGGAAGGGAACAGCTTTAGTAAAGATACAGATGTGTGATATGCTTGGCAAGTCTTGAGAACAGTGGGAAGTGTAGCATGTCTAATAGTCCGGGCGGGAATGTGGGAGTGGCAGGAATGAAACAGGAAAAGGAGTCTGGACTCAATGCATGCTAGGGATTTTGAACATCATTACGTGGACAATTTGAAATCACGGAAGGTTTTTAAGTGGGGGTTTTGAAATACTTTGCTTGGGGTTTGGAGGTAGAACTGCCAGGGATAACGCCAGAGTGATGGGGTCAATGAAATCATGTATTGACCTATTCAGAAAGTCCAGGGGAATAAGCTTAAGGACCTGAATTCGGGAGAGGGGATGAATGATTAAAGAGACTTTGTCCTAAGAAAGTCGGTCTCAGCTAAGACGAACTTAAAAAAAAATTACTAAATTTCAATAGCAAATTAACTAAGTTAAAGTATGTAGGGTGGTCTAGCTCTAACCCTGATTAGATGGCAATGATTTGCAATTAGTGGATTAAGGGAAAAGACTAAAGTCTCGTGGCTTCTATTTTTGATATGCTGATAATGTTTGTTTGTAAATGTATACCCAATAAGTTTAGAAAATAATTATTTGGTTTTTTTCCCCCTGAAAGTGGTAAATGTCCCCACTGAATCATGTTTAAACTCTTAGTTGTTGAGCAAATCCATTTAGAAATGATTAATGACTATTTAAACTGCAGTGAAATTCATTCAAGAATCACTTTTATTTAGTGAAGTGTGAATGAAAGAGTTATATTTGTTTGCCCTTTAGTGATTCTCTATCTAATCACTAAATTAGATTTTCTATGTAATCACTATAATAATATTATTTTAATATACACCATTTCCCTCATGATGGGCGGTGGATATTAAAATAATATTTTCATAGTAGTTGAAGCTGGGAAGGGGAAAGGACTGTAAATGAGCACAAGTGATCCTATAGAATGATAGAAATGTTCAGAAATTTGATTGTGCTGCAGACTGCACATGTCTGAAAATTTACTAAAAGTCATTGGACTGTACACTTAAAATGAGTGAATTTTATGGTAGGTAAACCAAACCACCCAAAAGCTGTTAAAAAACATTATTGGTGTGCATGTATGAAGGGCTTTAAATCTGCTAAATGTGACAGTAAATCTTGCAGTCATTTAATAACAGCTTACAGAGAAGTTACTAGGGACAGGAGTGTTCTAGGCAAATGCTTCTTAAAATTTAATGTGTATAAGAATGTACAGAGGATAGTAAATGCAGATTCTGATTCAGTAGGTCTGGCACTGGGCCCATAATTCTACCATTTTAACAAACTTCCAGGGAGTGTCATGTATTGCCCGAGAAACCACATCTAAATGTCAACGTTCTAGGCACAGGGATCTGGCAAGAGAACAAGAAGGTAATTTTCTTACTCCTACAGAGCTGACATGCTAAGGGAGGCAGGTGGTAAGGAAGTAAACAAATAAAAGCTCAAGATAGTTTCTCATATGTACTACACAGTCTTCAGAACAGCCCTATGATTCAGCATTCTTTCAAAACCTTTTATTCATTGCCTACCATGTGCCAGGTATCATGATAGGCACTGGAGATACAATTGTAAGCAAACTATAATTTCTGATGTTATAGAATTTGCAATCTAATTCCAGACCCATTGCACTTTCCAAATAACCCTATGAGGTATATAATACAATTTTACTGATTGATTGATTGATGAAACAGGGACCCATTGTGCCACTCAGGCTAGAGTGCAGTGGCCTAATCACAGCTCGCTATAGTCTCAACCTCCTGGACCCAAGCCATCCTCTTACCTCAGCCTTCCCAGAAGCTGGGACCACAAGAGTGCACTACCATGCTTGTCTAATTTTAAAACTTTATTTTTTTTGTAGAGATAGGGTCTCTCTATGTTGCCCAGGCTGGTCTCCAATCCCTGAGCCCTAGCAATCCCCCTGCCTTGGCCTCCCAAAGTGCTGGGGTTAGAGGCATGAGCCACAGTGCCTGGCCAATACTCTATTTTTTTTTTTTTTTTTTTTTTTTTTAGAAGCAGAGCTTGAGAATCAGAAAAGGTAAGTCCTTTCTTCAAGGCCACACAGTATTCACATGGGCCTCAATCCTAAGACTTCATCTCAACACTATGCTAGACTATACACTCTTCAGTTTCAACGATACAGGAAGAAATGAGAAATTTACATTGCATTCATCATCCAGAATATTATGTTATTTTGGACTTTGGTGCCCTTGGCAAACTGTGCTGTCTATTTGTTAGCTTAGTTATTTCCTCTTTCTGGGTCTCACGTTATTCAAGTCCTCTTGTGCTTATATGGAACGCTGTAATTTAGATCTGCATTTCTTTCTCTTCTTTGCTACCAATTTCAGCAACCTTGTGAGGATCTATTTATACTCCTCCCTCTTGGGAATTTGAAGTTCATCTTCATTTATCGTCTGCAGATGTACTTCTCATGCTACTCACTTCCTTTTTTCAGCTCACTAATGATGTTGTTAAACAAAATAGAACCCAACATTGACCCGTGAGGACAGCCCCTCGGATTCTGTGCTCATTTTATGTCAATCATCCATTCCTTCAATGGAATGTCTTAGCTTAAAGTGCTCGTACTGGGACAAGAACAAACCACTGAAGTTTACACAAGAATATAAATTCCTGGATACATATGGGAGAAATATTTGAAAATCAACAACTTATTTGTATAACTATGAAAAATTATAGGAAATATAAAATGGAAAATTATATGCTAGTATATTTAAACAGTTAATGAGATAATATTTATTGAACATAAATATGTCAGTTACTTAATTTTATTATTAGTATCTCTAATTATTAAAATCATCTACCAATGTAGTTACATTTCACACCAGAAACTCCTGGGTGGGTCAGAAACTGAGGGCCAGTGATGTGAGGTTGCATTTCCAGGACTTTCTCCAAAGTGCATATATTTTTCTAATATTACATATTGCTTCAATAAATACATATTTTGGTTGTCGTTTTAACTGGCCTGTTAAGAAACTGTGCTACTTTTCTAATTTGAGATATGAAACTTCTCATACTCTCCCAAAGAGTACCTGATTTGAAGAACGTGAAAAAGTGTTTGTTTCCCCATGTTGACTCTACAACAATCAGTAATAGCCTGTTACAGAGAAAGGTATCACTAACTACCTTGAAATTAAGTTTTGTGAAAAAATTTCCAGTTTTTATAAAGCTGGAGGAGAAAAGAGAACGAAGAAAAAGAGAGCTGAAGTGTGTAAATGGCCTATAGTATTTGAACAGCTATGGTTTCAAGGCAATTATATTAAGTACACAAACCTGGTTTTAATGGCCATGCTTAGAAGATGGGCAGAGTACTAAATGTGTAAGTCATTATGAACTTGGCACAGTAGCTCTGTTTATTTTAACTTTCTTTTGCTGCTTTTGTTGAGGATGTTTACTTAACCAGGCTCTATTAAATATGCTAGAAACATTATTGCAGACTTTGTCTTTGTGAGCACTTTTAATTGACAAGCCACAGAAGTGACAACTCATCAGGAATCAGATAAGCTAGAGTGGCATGAAGAGGACAGGCAGGTATCTTTTTATCTTGAACTAAAAAAAAAAAGAAAAGAAAAGAAAGAAAAACTTTAGTGAAATTCAGTGTTTCTAAAATGCAAAGGACTGGTCGCATTGGAGACTGATTCTTGTATTTAGCTGAACAGCAGAACCTGTGTAGAGCACTCTGGAGTATGCTTCCCTCCAGTGCGCTGTGACCCTGCTGGACCTGCGTGACTAGCACACTCTGGTGTGGAGAAAATCTAATGCCTGGAAGTCCATACTGAACTTTGTTGTTCTAAGCAGCTGATAGGTGCCAAACACGTTAACCCTCCACAACGTTATCCAAGCCTAGGAAGGAAGAAAGCTCTTTTATTTGTTTCACAATGCAGAGATAAGGAAATAAGAAACTACAGAATCTTTGGTTAATAATGGCCCATGTGGAATCCTAGTTTACCTTTAGCATTATGATTATTTCTTTTCCTTCTTCCCTTTTCTTCTACCTCTTCTTCGTCCTTCTCCTTCTTTGATATCATCATCTTCTTCTTCTTCTTCTTTGTCATCTCTATCTTTATTAGTCTTTGGAGAGAGTCTTACTGTCATTTTATATAATTCCAGTGATATTTCCTGATAAAGACTGTTCATCCACTTACAAATATATTCTAAATACTTACTGAAAATTATTTGAATCTTTCTATTTTGAAATTTTAAAATATCAGGTTCTTATAAAATTCATGCCTAATAGAAAGGTAGTAATTTTACTCTAAACATGGAAACTGAAGAATTTTTGTTATACACTGTAATTATTTATGAAAGGAATCTGGAAAGACAGCAAATTGGCATTGGGGGAAAATAAAACATATGCTTATCTTTACTGTTTATATAAATGTCAACCTGATATTTTAGGCTATGATTATCACCAAAATTATCTGATCTGTTTTTTGAAGTCTGTTGACAAAAACCACTCCAGATGCAAATTCATTTTATGTAGTGGGTGGTCTTAGAAGAAAATAATTGTCTTATTTATTGAAAAATGAGCATCCAAAAATATTTCCACCAGGGTTTAGAGAGGGCAGGATTAATAAATAAAATAATTAACATGAGAGAATGAATGTATGCTATATAAAACCATATGTTATTTGATTAACAAACAAAATGTATATTTTAATGAAATGAATTTTGAGATCTAAATACAACATATTATTGTTACATAAAGTTGTTCATGTACACATATATAGAGTCTCCTGTAGATTGTGGAATATGGACTACTGCTTATGATAGTGTTTACAATCTAATATACTTTTTATGTCAGTGAACATCACTTGCTTATGAGAAAAAAGAAAGTTTAGATACATATTAGTCACTCGGACTTATAGGAAATCACGTTGCTAGGTTATTATCATGCCAGACTTAATCTGGAAATGCCATTAATTTAGAAACCAGTAAATACAGATTCCAGCGCAGGCCCATAGAACTAAGAACCAGGGCTTCAGAGTCAGACCCGGGAGTAAGTTATTTAACTTCTTCTAACCTTATTGTTCCTATCTGTAAAACAGAGATCATAACTGTATTGTACAAAGTTTTCTAGAAAGCTACAATGAGAAAATTAACATCATGACCTTACGTCAGTACCTAAATGTACTCAACAAATTTTACTTTCCTTTAGGAAGTAGGAATGTTCTCCATAGGGACAAGAGCCATCTTTGATCTATATTTATGGCTGTCAGAGAGCTTGGTAGAGTTTTTTTACATGAGTCGCTTTTTAATAAATATCTGTAGAAACAAGGAAGAAAGGAAAAAAGGAACCAACTTCTGTTCTAATATAAGAGATAGAACTTACATAAGTAAATATTGATGTTTGAAATTTGCATGTAAAAATAAATACTATGCTCAAGGCACATACCAACTGCTAAATTACACTCAGGAATGGAGTTTGTATTGCTGCTCAGAAGGATTTGAATAAAAGTATTCTGTGGTTCTTCATAGTGTCCATGAAAATAAGGAAACAATACAAGCAGGCAGGCTCACCAGGAGACCCTTAAAAGCGTCTACGTGTGCTGAGCTTAGATCAGGCTGAGACTGTTGCAATTCAGAAGTAGAGGAACAAAAACCAGTGAGTAGGTATCAGTAGACTTGGTATTAGCCTAGACATGGTCGTAATTGGAAGGGGGAGGGGATGCCCGGGGTGTCTTGTCTGCCTCGGAAACCATGGTGCAGGGAAAGCAGAATAGATGGGCTAAGGAGAGATCATAATATCCCTTTTCTTCCCCATGTTTAGATTTAGGTGATGGCAGAACATCTAAGTAAAGATGTTCCATAAACAGAAAGAAATATGTGACTGGGTAGAATATGAAAGGTCAGGGCAGGAGAGGAAGTTCTGGAAATTGTCTGCATAGAGGTGGGTGGTAAATAAAATTGAGGGCTCAAGCGTCACTTGCTGAGAGAATGTGGCTTGCAAACCACAGAAGATGATTAAAAACATTCGCTATTTTAATTACATTTTTTTAAAGTTTCTACATTCTCTCTGGGGGTTAATATAGCACCCAATTGTATATACTTACTCATTTAGATCTAGGAGAAACTTGAGAAAATTCTGATCCAATTTCTTATAGGCAGGTAGCAGCCCAAGAGGGTGAAGTGACATGGCCAAGGTTATTGAGCAAATAGGTTTCCATTTTTATTCATTCAGTAAATACAAATATGCAGATATACATGAGTGCAAATGTGGGATGACTCAAAATCCTACACTGGTATGCATTTCTGTTTACAAATCATCAATTCTTTTGTGACTATAATTTAGATTCGCGCTTGTGCTAAATTAAAATATGCATACTTTAAATGATTGACTTAAAGCTGTGTATAATACCATAATTGAAAAACCAAAGGTTTCCCATAAGCATTAATATGTCCTTTTAAAAACAACAGGCTGATGGTGTTTAAATATATTCACATTTACAAACATTTATTCACTTTAGTGGAAGTCAGAATAACCAGTAGGTAATGTAGACTATTTTCTAAACTTCAGTTTGAAGATACACGATATTTCTGTTCTTTTAAAGTTGATCCTGCCATGTTATATGCTTAACTTAAAATACGTAATGTGGACACTCTAAACTAAAGAAAAGAGATACTCTTTCCAAATCACCTTTTATGTACTTGGATAAAACAAAAGGAAAGGAAATAAATCTAGCAGAAACCAACCATGGCAATGCTGTCAGGTTTCAGTTGTTTATTTAGAAAATCACTCAATCATTATCTTGATACTTTAACTACACAGTTTATTCAACTGACAGTAGCCAGAATAAAGCAAATTCATTAAGCTATGAGTTTTGCCTTTGATTTGTGTCTGGTAATAGTCTTTCAAATGATTACACAGCCTATAATTAAGTAAGTCAACTGACAGAAAATTGATTACCTTCCAAGTAAGTGCTGTCTATCTATCCTTAATCATCTTTCTTGGAAAGTTCTCTCGTATAATAATGTTTTCCTAAAGCTTCAACATACATACTGGTTTATATTCTACCCCTAGGGATCATGCAAAGCAATCATAATAGCTCCCTTGGCCTGGTAATCTTTTCAATATTTGAAGAAAGCTACCAGGTTCCCTCCGAGTTCACTTGTACCCTAGTTATTCCTCCTTCTGAATTATATTCTAAGTCCCTTGCTCTACTGGCTTTTTCTCCACAGAATTTGTTCCTGTTTACTTATGACTTTCTTTAATGTGGTACAGCATTGCAAAGTAGAGAGAAAATCAGCTCATCAGCTCAGGAGTCGGACAGATCTTTATTTGAATCTCCGCTTCATCACTAACAGGTTGTTCAATCCTATACAATGTATTCAACCTCCTTGAACCTCGGTTTTCTTATGTGTAAAATTGGAAATGAGAATAATAACTTCAGAGTTCTTTGTGATGACTAAATGAGATCATACATAGTTCAGGGCCTGGTCTGACTCTCATCTAACCCACATCCCTAACAGAAGTTGGGTCTTTGTAGATAAAAAGGGGAGTCCTGGCCAGGCGTAGTGGCTCATGCCTGTAATCCCAGCACTTTGGGAGGCTGAGGTGGGCAGAACACGAGGTCAGGAGTTAAAGACCAGCCTGATCAACATGGAAACCCTGTCTCTACTGAAAATACAAAAATTAGACAGGGGTGGTGGCACGCACCTGTAATCCCAGCTACTCAGCAGGCTGATGCAGGAGAATTGCTTGAACTCGGGAGGTGGAGGTTACAGTGAGCCGAGATCGTACCACGGCACTCCAGCCTGGGTGACAGAGTGAGACTCCATCTCAAAAAAAAAAGGGGGGGGGGGAGTCCCATCACCTCGTATATCCAGATATCATGTTTTCACTGGAAATCAGGGAGAATTGAACGTTTATTTAAACATTTGCATGTTTCACATATGCTCACGCACTTACCTCCTTAATAAAGAGATCATGAGTATGACATCACAAAATATTTTTATTGAATATCTTTGTAAATGGGAGAATATGAAAAAGGAAAATGATACATTTTGGCAAAGAGTAGTTTAGACCAATAGATACAAACTACTGTAGGTCATGTTGCACTCACATTTTCTTATGTTACCATCTAATCTAGTTTCAAGTTGTACTTAGCTTCCTATTTTAATCTATTTTATTTTAAAGGTTTTTAAAAATGCCACATTTTCCTTGTGTAGATCCTTACTAGATAACAGATTTTTCAAGAAAGAAGTATAAGAGTAAGCAAAGCCCCTTAAAATATTGTCAAGGCCAAGGCGGGTGGATCACGAGGTCAGGAGATCAAGACCATCCTGGCTAACACGGTGAAATCCCGTCTCTTCTAAAAATACAAAAAATTAGCTGGGCGTGGTGGCGGGTGCCTGTAGTCCCAGCTGCTTGGGAGGCTGAGGCAGGAGAACAGCGTGAACCAAAAAATAAAAACAGTGTCCAAGAGTGTGGGTTGCTTCTCTTCTAAAAAGTTTTCCTTCTATAAGAAAATGGAAGCTATTGGGTTAGCTTTATATGACCCTAACTCCATATCTTCTACCTTCCTAAATTATCCTGTCCCCCAAATACAGTAGCTTTGGTTTATTGCTTTGAAAGTGGCAATGACTGCTTTCAAAGGACACACACGTGCACACACAAACTAAATCTTATAGAAGTATTGCTAAAACTGTCCCTAAGTTTTTTTTTTTTTTTTTTTTTTTTTTTTTTTTTTTTTTTTTGAGACGGAGTCTCGCTCTGTCACCCGGGCTGGAGTGCTGTGGCTGGATCTCAGCTCACTGCAAGCTCCGCCTCCCGGGTTTATGCCATTCTCCTGCCTCAGCCTCCCGAGTAGCTGGGACTACAGGCGCCGCTACCTCGCCCGGCTAGTTTTTTGTATTTTTTAGTAGAGACGGGGTTTCACTGTGTCAGCCAGGATGGTGTCCCTAAGTTTTAATGTACCACAAGTCTTAGTAACTCAGCCTGCTAAGTATCTGCTTGTAAGAAGGTGCTATATTTTTTCTGCATAGAGCAAATAAGAAACATCCCTTCAGCTGCACTTATATTTTTGGTAACACCTGCACAGTCTCCTAATAGCAGAGACAAGAATTAAATATTCTTCTCCTAATGCAGAATGGCCAGCCCAGTCTTTCTTTCAAAATTCCCAAGATTCATTCTTCATTAAGCATGTTCCAATTATCTGCCAATGTAACTGATAACTTTGTGTTTGTGTGTGTGTTCCCCTTTTCTACTTTATATACTTCCATCAGAATAGCTACATAACTTAAAAGATCTGCATTCTTAGCTGTCTTCCCTTGGGGCCATAAGCTTTCTGAGGGTAGGGAAGATGTCCTAGTCACCCCACAGGTCAAGAACAATACCTGCCTCCACAGATTTTCTCCTCTCCAGTGAATCTCTTTGGTTAATTAAGACAAAATTATGCAGTGGAAAGATTGTAACTGGAATTTAGGAGACCCAGGTTCTAGTCCCCGTTCTGGCTCTGTTATGAATCAATGTCTTTGAGAAAGTTAATTAGCTAATATTAGGAGATTGAGCTAAGTCATCATTAATATTTTCTTGGATCAAAAATTCTGATTCTCAGGATTCAAGCATTCATGATATACTTAATAATATAGTGGGCATAATAAAATATTTTTAAAAGTATACTAGTATACCTGCTGGGCACTGTGGCTCACGCCGGTAATCCCAGCACTTTGGGAGGCCGAGGCAGGCAGATCACCTGAGGTCAGGAGTTTGAGACCAGCCTGAACAACATGGAGAAACCGCATCTCTCAAAAAAAAACAAAAACAAAAACAAAAACAAAATTAGCCAGGCATGGTGGCGCATGGCTGTAATCCCAGCTATTCAGGAGGCTGAGGCAGGAGAATTGCTTGAACCCAGGTGGCAGAGGTTGTGGCGAGACGAGATAATGCCATTGTACTCCAGCCTGGGCAACAAGAGGAAAGCTATGTCTCAGAAAAAAAAAAAAAAAAAAAAAAGTATAGTAGTATACTGCTCTAACCAAAAAGATAAAATGAGATTGGGTCATTGGTATTGGAAACATGAAGTTACCATACAGACAAACACAAAATGAATTCTGGTTAATGTCTTCTCTCAGATTTTAAGTACAGATTCATACTATTTGGTATGATTTACTATGCTTAATGACAATGTCATTAAATGTGTTCAAGAAGAGTCTATGTCCTTCCAAAATTGTCTCAATTGCTCTCAGAAAATCTTCTGTCCTGGGAGCATCTGGCTCAATTGTCCATGGGTTATATGTGGATGTATCATTCCTGAATCACTGGCACCAGTGCTTAAGGCCAAACAAAACCTCTAAACCTCGAACTATTAAGTGTTGAGCAAGATATTTAGCAACACTGGGAGTTCTAAAAGTACATCATATTTTGGCTCAGATACCTAGGGGAAAGGATAGGTTTTTAGGATTAAATTGAATTCTGAGCATCATTTTCTCTCCCACAAAGGCCATACACAGTTTATGAGGAAGAAGCACATCACATTCTCTTCAAGGATACATTTATATGTCAAGGTAATAGACCAGCCTTCTTCTGTTTATGTCAGTTGGTCGACATGCAAATGAGCTCAGCAGTCTAGAAGCACAAGGTCCTACCCCTCATTCTCAGTGAAACAAAACCACTCTGTAAAGGCAAATGAAGATTTTGCATTTTAAAGTAAAATTGTATAGGTTTCCACCAGTAATACCTAGAAAAATCTTTAAAATTTGGTACGTTAAGCTGATACGAAGTCGAAAGACATAGAGACTGACAGACTCTGCTTATGTGGGCTTTCCTAAATATTTATGGGTTTTAACAGGGACTCCCTACAGGTTCAGGCATCAGTTTTATTACTTTACAATGATGAGAGTGAAAAAATTACTTAGCCTGACCAAGCACGTAAGACAATGATTTCTAGATCAGCTGATAGCTATTAATTTTTCATGGGAGATAAATCGCACCTCTCTACCCATTTTCTGAAGGGCAGAGCACTCCAGAGACCAAACAACAAACCAAAACCCTGTGGAGTGAACTATAAAGGAGAAATTCAGCATGGCAAGAGGAGATGTACATCAAATTAACATATCTTGAGATGTTGTTCTTCTTCTGCAGGGGTATTTCTGTCTGGACACCTAGGACTGGTCATTAGAATCTGTGCTTACCCTGAAGGGGGCTGAAAATACATACTAATTGCAGTCTCTCACTTTGAACTTTCTACAGCTGTGGTTCTCTCTGCACATGCTCCCTATTGGGAATTACATCACATCACCTGTCATATCAGAATCTTGTCTAATGGAGGCAAAGAGCTTCAGGAAACATTTTACTGTCTTCCCGTGAGATTATAACGTATATAGGATTGATTATTCTGATGGATCCTGCTCTCATCTCATTGCTTAGTGGATATTTCAAATTTAAATTTTATTTCCAAAATCAGTGTATTTGGATGCAATGGGGAGAGAGAAAATACAAAAGTGAAAGGAAGAAACTTACACTCTGATCATTATTTTTGTCCCTTGGAAATGCTCCTAGGTTCCTAGAATTCCTTCAAGAACTATAATTTTTAGTTCAAAAATTATATGTGGTCAGTGATCAGCTAAAATTGGATGACTTTGGCTAAGTATTTAGGTTTCTTAAATATATATTATGGACCTCCTATAGTTTTTATTTCAAATTCTATTTATGTTTACATTGTAGGCAATCTGTTCACATATGAGTGTCTGAGGAGAGACATCAATCAGAAATCCAAGAACTTCCCATTAACTTTTATCGGACATCCAGCCTAGAGTCTTGCTGGGTCCTGGAAGGAGAAATCAAACATAATTTCTGTTTTCAAAATTTCAGAATCTATCAGAAAAACAGATATGATATGAGTAACACTGTAGAATCACACAATGGGATGTATGATTTAAACTAGAACTGTTTAATAGAAATAAATTACAAGCCACAGATGAGAAACCACATATATGATTTTAAAGTTTCTAGTATACTACATGTAGAAATTAGAAAATAAACAAGTGGAATTAGTAATGTATACTATTTTTATTTATTTTTTTATTTTATTTATTTATTTATTTTTTTTTTTTGAGACGAAATCTAGCTCTGTCGCCCAGGCTGGAGTGCAGTGCTGTGATCTTGGCTCACTGAAATGTCTGCCTCCCGGGGTCAAGCAATTCTTCTGCCTCAGCCTCCTGAGTAGCTGGGACTACAGGAGCATGCAAACAAGCCCAGTTAATTATTTGTATTTTTAGTAGAGACGGGGTTTCATCATGTAAATCAGACTGGTTTTGAACTCCTGACCTCATGATCTGCCCTCCTTGGCCTCCCAAAGTGCTGGGATTACAGGCATGAGCCACCGCGCCCAGCCAACAATGTATATTATTTAACCCAATACATCCAACGTATTACCATTTCACAAATATATAAAAGTATTTGTCAGATTTTATGTATTTTGTAGTAAGTAGTTGGTTAAGATGCAGATTTTACATCTGCAGCATGTTAGTTTGAACGAGCCATATTTTAAGCAGACAATAGTCCCATGTGGCTAGCTACTACCATATTGGACAATACAGTAAACAGCGTATGGTAAGTTCTGAGTGAGAAAAGTCAAGGAAAAGTTTAGTTTTCTTTGGACTATCAGGAAAATTGAACAGAATAGTTGACATTGGAATTTGGCCTATAAAGATAAAGGAGATTTTATTAGATAAAGTGGTAATAGATTTTGGCCAGATTTTGAACCTCTATATTAAATTTGTATTTTGTGTTTTAAGCTATGGCTTAGCTATGACTAAGCAGGGAGTAATAGAATCAGGGTTTTGCTTTCAAAATATAAATGTTGGCAGGATGGAAAATGCATTGGAATATAGAAAGAATAGAACCTAATAGACCAGTTATGTGGCTATTGCAGAGTATGGGAGATGGATTTAAATATCTTCCATATGCTTGAGGCTTTCAAATTTTACTCTTGAACCCAGATCTCTCTCCTAAATTCCAGACTCGACAATTGTATACTTGACTTCTCACTCAGGTGCCAAATAGGCAATTCTAACATAAAATAATGAAAACTCAACTTCCAATTTTCCACTCAGGCATCTGTATACATAGTCTTCCCCATCTCAGTTGGTGGCCACTCTCCTTCTAGTAGAGTTGCCCAGATTGAAGACTTCTTTTTCTGTTCCTCTCTCATAGCCAATGCCTCAAGATATCCTGTTGACTCTACCGTCAAAACATTCGAAATCTGACCACTTCTATTTCTACTGCGACCACCCTGGTCTGAGCCACCATGATCCCTCGCTGCATTATTGTAATGGGCTTCTACCTTGTCTCCTTGCTCATGCCCTTTTTCCCTAGATTATATTTTCAGTACAGAAATCAGATGTGGTTGCATGTGTGAAATTGGAATCAGGTTATCTCCTGAAGCCATACAAGGGCTCCCCATTCCACTCAGATGCAAAGTGCCTGTGTGGCATATTAGATTCTTCCCAACTCATCATTCCCTCTATGGTATAGAATTATGCACTCATGCCTTCTGCCATGTGAATTTCTAGTATTTCTTAAAAAAGTAAACAGACTATACATCCCTGCCACATTAACTATGAGCATGAGCAAATGTCTTTCTTTGGCCAGTGGAATGGGTGGAAATGATCTTGCCTTAGGGTGTCTGTACAGGCTAATCCCTCTGCCTTAGACCACTCCTCCCTCAGTTACCTGCATTGTTCACCACCTCATTTTCTTCCAGTTAAATGTCACCTTCTCAGTAGGACATATTCTCACAGCCCATTTAAAACTGTACAGGCAGATCATGACACATACACAGTTGGGAATAACAGAATTTGAAAGGAATTTAGAGGGCCACCAGTTCAGTGACTTTCCAATGAGGCTGCGAGGCAACGAGATATTCTGTAGGGTTTCTTTGTAGAGTAAGAGTGTGGAGTAATGCTACAGTGGGATTCCAGACACATACACATACATATACACACACAATCCACAAAAGCAGACCTAGTGACTACTTGTGTCTGAGTAAGTTTACGCAAACGATTTGAGCAAGGGATCTTGAAGGTTAACACAATTCTGAAACTTATGAATTTGAATTTCTGTTTCTTCTTTGGACTTAGGGAGAAGCTGAGGCTTCACTGAGTTATGTGGCTTACCTCGGGTCCTATAGTTAGTTAGTAGCAGAGGTGGACTTGCTGTTTGTGTGAGTACACAATCTCTGGGATTTACTCTCTTATTTACATGAAAGACAAAGGATATGAGTTCTGAATGAATGAACTGTGATATGTTCTCCATAACTCTCATCAATGTCAAGTTTTAATAAGAAGGTAATTACATATAAGGACTTACTTAAATACATTTTATCATTTCAGTGATTCTGAATTAAATTGTTCAAAGTATTTTATAGATAAATCTATTTCTCTACATTCCTTAAAACTAATGAGATACTCTTCTATCATAATGCAAATTTTCTATGAAATTGTTCCTGAAATAGAGGCTATATTGACTGAACAGATTAATTCGATTAATTCATGTCTTCCTCTATCACTTTTTCTTTTTTTTTTTCTATTATTTTCTTCCTTGAAATACAGAAAGCTGACTATGTGGTTATATGTAAGTATTTAGGAAAGGAGCAAAATTTCAGAGGATTGCTACGCAGAAAAGTGTAATCTCCCAACTCTGCCCTTACTGTGTATGTTTCCAAGGAGGATGGCTAGGGGGGACAGGAGAGGACTCTGGAGGTAGAATTTGATAGGACTAGTAACCCAGGAAGTGACCAGAAAGCAAGTGACCTTTGTCATTTGGGTAAATTTTTTAGGTATGGCTAGGTCAAAAGGAATTCTCTTTATACCCCAAATCAGGATTATCTATAAAACTACTCTCATTGAAATAATGCAAAAAGAACGTCTTTTGATAAAACATTCTGTAGAGAGAATCCAAAAAGAATCCCACCTACCTAACTGCACAAACACGTGCATTAGTAAGTAGGGGAAGGCATAGCCAGAATTATATGCAAAGAGTTAATTTTACCTATCACGGGCCATGTTTGGACACAGAAAGATTTTTGGTAATCAGCCTATAAGTCTTCTTATGAGAGGGTTCACCGTCTGAATTGACATGGTCTGGCTCATTGTTGGGGAAGCGATGGCAGATGACTCAGGAGATATCAGTGTACTACATGAATCCTGAGGAGCACAGAAGAAAAGGAAGGAAGTGATTTCCTTTAGCCATATCTAGTCAAAATAAAAGGGAAATTCTCTCAATAGCAAGGGAAACCCTATTACTCTAGTGATACCTGTTCATTTACTCTTCCCTACATCAAACAGTTGTTAAAACCTGCATTGTTCTTGATGCTGTAATGGATAGTCAGTGGTACAAAGAATAAAACACAGACCCCCCCTCCTTGGTATTGTTTTTGGTCTACTTGCATTTATGACATAAAGTAACCTATTTCATGAACTATGTATTTCAATCTATAGTAGGTAGAGCTTTTTACTGACTTTATAAACCCCTTATTAATAAAGCACCCACAGCCATACACACACACACACAGAAAACTTCTGATATATTAAGGGAAAATTTACTGGGAGAGCTGGTCCTCAAATCAACAGTTTCACTTGACATTCACGGGCCCAAACATGATGGAACAGGTAAGCACCCGTGCTTGAAATGGGTACTGAAGCAAAATTGCATAGAAGGAAGTATTTTATCTATTACACAATACAAATGAGACCTATTTATTTACCACTTCATTAAACTTTGTAGCCAGATGTACCTTAATTTGGAATAACTATGTTTTCAACTGTTGCATGACTTCCTTGCATTAAGCACACACATTTGGAGTTTAGGCCATGTTGTAACACTTATCGATTTCTTAGTTTGTGCAAAGGACCCTTCTTCCTTCTTTATACGTGTTAACTCATATAAATCTAGTAAGATTATGTGTGTATCTTTGCATATTCATCCTGGATGATGAATCAAGAATAAATTATATTAAACTTACTATCAAATAATTTTCTTTGGGTTAGGCTTGCATTCTCTCAATTTGTAATCGTGTGTATGTACTTACAAAGCTTAGAAGCACCTAAATATCTGATGATAAAATTCTGGTTTTAAGAGTGAATTTTACAATAGGTAACTATTTGAATCTTTAAAATATGAAAATTAGTGTTTTGATTAAGGGCACAAAATTAACACAGTATGGCAAAAGCATTCTACCTGAATCCAAGTAAAGTTGACACAGAACTAAAAATGACCTGAGAACTAAAAATGACTTAGAGGAACTACATGGGACATACGATATTGTTGAGAAAGGCTTGATTTTTTTAAAAAGTAATTTTAAAGCCATTGTCCCAGATAAACTAGTGGTATTACTTCTTGTTAACATACACATTTCATCTCTACAGCTAGTTACACATTCTGAGCATCTGTTAAAGCTCAAATTCTGCTCTAGCTTCCTGTAATAGAGTTAAGGATTACTTGCTTTTTATATGGTTCATTTACGTCTGTGGTATGTGATAAAGGCGGTGATTTCTTAACTCAGCAATATAGATGAGTTTCCCCATTAAAAGCTCTATGGGCGGAAAGAGGGACCTTTATAAATCACTGTGTGGTCTTCTACATTGTGCTGTGTTGTGAGATATTTTCCTCCCCAGTTTGGATCAGAATAACAAGCACATATGAAATTGCCAAGAGCATTCAGAAAGAAAGCAAAATCAACCAAAACAAACACAATAAAGTCTAATATTATTTTAAGAAAAAAGTTCTGAAAAATGCTTGACCCAAATGAAATATTTTCAAGGGTATTGCCAAGAACACTCAAATGGGAATAGGTGAGTGTGTGGTGCATGTGTGCGTGTGTGTGTATGTGTGCATGTGAATATATATAATACATATTTTACAGCAGGAAATAATAGATATTGTAGTTATAATAATACCAGTAATAGTAGAATAAATCATATTTATCGAGTACTTGCTCTGTGCTTGAAACTCTGCAATTTACTTCCCCTTGATGTACCTCTCAACCATCGCATGCAGTGAATATTATATCACAGTTAGTATTATATTGCAGATGAGGAAATGTATGACTGCCTTCTACATATTTACTAGAACATATTGTAAATGCACCATGATACTTTTTTTGGAAGTCACGTCTCATTTAGGTAAAAATTATTTGCCGATACATAATCTCCCTCCCCACTTTTAATGGCCATACCTTTAATCACAGCCAGAGAAAGTGGCTTCATATATATTTCTTAAATTAAAAAAATACTTACACTACCAGAATTTGCATTAACTCTTTCCTACCACCTGTTTCCTTTTATGATTACCAACAGGAGACATCAACTGCGCAGTGACTGCATATGAAGTACAGATTCAGGAAAGGGGTTAAAATTGAAGAGAGAAACTGCTCTTCCACCACTTACACTTATACACTAATACGTACATAACACACACACACACACACGTACACATGCACACTTTATTTCAACCTTATGATACTAGGTTCAATATCTTTCAAAGAATACCATTGGCCCTAAGAGAGTTCAGCTTTAACAGATATTGAGGTTAATTTATGACAAGGGGAGAGATTTTATCAATAGAATATTCTGGCTCATTGTCAACAATGTTGTAAATGCTTTAGTACGATAGAAACAGATCTATATCCATATGGTGACATTTATTCACTTCACATTTTCTCAAAGTGACTAAAATGGATGACTGCCTTAAACATGGAACTTGTTATTATATAAATCATTTGGACAATGATTTGTGGTCTAACTGGGGCATTAGAATGGGAAAACAGATATGAAAATCACATTATCACGGGGATGCCATGTGGATGTCATCTTACACCTGTAGTAATCTCTTGTTGAAAAAGGAAGGAAGATGTTTCACTGACCTGAGTATCAGGGAAACTGTGTTTCTCCTGGATTCCTAAATGTTTATATTCATTGTGCTTACCTTTTTATTTGACTGCCAGAACTCTTAGTTTAATTTTTGATTCACCATCAGCAATTTTAAAGGACTGTTAATGTGTTTTTCACCATGTTGATCTTTGTTTTTCTCTTTGTTTTCTGTTTACTTAATTCCTAAACATTTATTTTATACTTTATATTTGTTTATATGTATATGTAATATTTACATGTGTGTTTGTGTGTGCATGTGTATGTGTGTCTTAGCTACAAGTTCCGTGTAGAATGAATAGAATAAGATAGGATATTAACACTTAAAAAGATAAAATCAACCATCATTCTGACACAATGTCTACCATAATATATAATATTTTATTAGTGTGTATTCTACTACTGTCCATACAGAGACATGTGTACCAAATTTTTCCCTCTAAATAATAAAACGAAATTAGAGAAAATGTGAGCAATGAGACATCCTCATATCCTTTATAATTAGGATCTTATGGAGAGACCATGGACCATCAAGCCAAAAAGCTGTGGATCCCAGTTTCATATTATTGCACCATGCACATTCATATTGTACATGCACCAAGATACCTTTTTTGGAAGTCATGTCTCATTTAGGTAAAAATTGTTTGCCAATACATAATCTCCCTCTCCACTTTCAATGGCCATACCTTTAATCACAGCCAGAGAAAATGGCTTCATACATGTATTTCTTAAATTTAAAAAAATACTTATAGTTCCAGAGTTTGCATTAACTTGTGTCAACTTGCACAAACTGCCCAAACTCCAAAAGCTTTCTCATATCCAAAATGGAGATAATAATTTGTATTTGTCAGATGTTTGTAAAGATTAAATGAGATTAAATATATTTGACACATAGTACAGGCTCAATAGATGCTTGTTTTTTTCTTAGTCTTCCTCATGGAAATCTCCATTCACAAGACTTTCACTGAACACACACTAGACATTCTGAAAATGATTAATACATAAATTTTGATAATTTACATAAGCCTATTTTCCTTTATTGAAATACATTGCATGGGGAAAATTCACTGTAAGTTTACATCCAAAAAGATTGAACGCTTAACGAACTCTTTAAATGATGCTGTCCAATGCTTGTAAAGATGCACATGTGTGTGTGTTTCTGCATGTTGAGGAGTGATCGTTCTCACACAATGCTAACATAAACGCATATTAATTTACAGATTATCTGAAGTATTATTTGGACCTCTATATTATTATTTTTGTTCCAGACATTCGATTTCTAAGAATTCTGACTAAAAATAATTAAAGAATATTCATTTACAGAGATGCTCATTGCAATACCATTTTTAAGTTTATATTAGTCTGTTATCAAGCTGCTGATAGAGACATACCTGAGACTGGACAATTTACAAAAGAAAGAGGTTTAATGGACTTACAGTTCCACATGGCGGGGGAGTCCTCACAATTATGGTGGAAGGCAAGGAGAAGCAAGTCATGTCTTACATGGATGGCAGCAGGCAAAGGCAGAGTGCTTGTGCAGGGAAACTTTCCCCTTATAAAACCATCTGATCTCATGCAACTTACTCACTATCACAAGAACAGCATGGGAAAGCCCTGCCCCCATGATTCAGTAACCTCCCACTGGATTTCTCCCACGACACATAGGAATTCAAGATGAGATTTGGGTGGGGACAGAGCCAAACCATATCAAAGTTTTATTTTATTTTTAATTTACAAATAATAATTATGTATATTTTGGGGACAGTGTGGTGTTTGGCTATTTATTATAAAAAATTAGGTTTGACATCTAGATGCTCAACAGTAGATGACTGGGTAAAGTGGATTTAAATAACTATTAAATGAGGTGGTGAAGTATATTTCTTGACATGAACAGATGCACATAGTATATGTTGAGATTTAAAAAAAAAAAAAAAAGATCTTCAAATGTCATTTATAGAATGACCATAGTTTTAAAAAATAAATTCATACATCTATGAAGAAAAATACCTGGGAGAGTTTATTTAAAAGATGTTAAGAATAGGTATGGTTGTCTCTGTAATATGGTGGTGATTTGTACTTCATTTAGCATATCAAAATTTTCTAATTTTTCAGTGATGAACAGCTGCTACTTATATGAGTGAAAAGACAGCTGCCTAAAGTCCTACCTGTTTCCATGTTCCTTCTGGTTTTTGCTTCACGGGTGGTCCATCCCCAGGCAAATGGTTTAGAAAAGAATTAAGCATAGTACATGGTGTGTTACACAATCCCAGCTTTGTTTTTTGATAGATGTACTTGAGGGACTTTAAAAGCACAAATATGCAATAGTTAAGAGGCAGTTGTGTAGGCAGGGTGCCTTGTGATGTTATCGGCAGTATTTAGATTCTATCTTTATTCAATTTCAAGACATGCTGCTATTGGACAAGACTGTCTATTCTATGTATTTGTTACAAAAGAAGTTAGTTCTCCAACAAGTCACTTAGAACAACTTTTGAACCTGTTTGCCTTCACTTTTGATTACCTGGTAGTGTTACAGACAACTTGATGCAAACCCGTAACTTTACTTTTTTTAGTCATTAGAGTAGTGTTATCTATATATGTCTTCCTACATGTCTAGAAGTACATACTAAGTAGTAAGTAGTACATTTTCTATTTACAAGTAGTATCACATATTTTGTTCAGCAATCTAAACAACCTGCTAATGCACTGAGATGTAATGCACACCCTAAGTATTCATAAATGCCGACTTGAAATCAGTATGGGAATGTCAGGTTTCTCAGACAAATTTCACCTGCCTAACTTTGTTTCTGGCTCTTCAGCTCAAAGTAGTATTTATTTCCCTGTCTTTTAAATACATACACATATACATATACCTACTCCAGTGTTAAAGCGGTTTGAAAAATACCTTAGTATGCTCTTATTGAGAAGGCAAAGAACAAACAATGGGAGAACTGTCTAAGACGTGAAAATGTCTAGGATGTACTTCCTCAAAACATTGCCTGGGCTTGTAAAATGAAGTGGTTTGGAAATGGGTTCCACCCTCATCTACTGACCTTTGGCTCCTATATGTCTTCCTCTCTGGCCACTTTCTCAAAATATTCCTTCAAGAAGCCTTTTACGGCCGGGCGCGGTGGCTCAAGCCTGTAATCCCAGCACTTTGGGAGGCCGAGACGGGCGGATCACGAGGTCAGGAGATCGAGACCAACCTGGCTAACATGGTGAAACCCCGTCTCTACTAAAAATACAAAAACAAAAAAAAAACTAGCGGGCGTTGTGGCGGGCGTCCTGTAGTCCCAGCTACTCGTTGGAGGGCTGAGGCAGGAGTAATGGCGACCCGGGAGGCGGAGCTGCAGTGAAGCTGAGATGGCCACTCCTCCACCTGGGGACAGAGCGCGAGGGCTCCGTCTCAAAAAAAAAAAAAAAAAAAAAAGAAGCCTTTTACTCAACCGAAAAATAGCTCCCAGATGCTACCTTACTTTGCAGACTCTCTCCTGTTTACTGAGATTGTATGATTAGAAAAGATAGCAGGAAGAGTGTAAGGACAAGACTTTTTTGGTTCAAAATAAGTTCATTCCCTAGCAGAGCCTTTCTTGGTCTCCAAGTGAATAGTTCAAAAACATAGATGACTGTTTCCTGTAAGTTTACTTATAAATAATGTTTGAAAATTTTAGCAACTTCTTTGGTTTAAAATGTAAAATTAGATGAGAGTATTTGTCTAATTTTAGATGGAGTTGTCTTACATATTAAACTATTAAGTGACTTAAACTCTCTACCTCAAGTCATTTGATAAACTTCTAATTGAATCCTCTGCTTACATTTCCAGTGAATGTATCCTGTTTTCCTACATTCTATGTTTAATAACTATCACTGAATTTCCTGGCAATGTGGTGAATAAGTGGTTTAACCCTGGCCTTCCATTCTAGGAACGAAAGTCAAGTAAATACAAGAGCCTCTGCATCATGTACCTTGTTGAACCAACTTATGTTTTGAATTGGGCACAATGTTGCAAAGGGAGACTTTAGTAATAAAAAAAAACAGATATTTATAGTAATTCCTGCCCTCTACTCATGAGTCATGTGGGTAGTGCTTGTGATTTTGTTTTCATTGTTAAATATTCTTTACCTGTGGTAAATCTCATGATACAAATATTTCCAATAGAAGAGGCAGTGAGGTTGGATTAAATCACAATCAAGGCTTTTATCTTCAAGAAAGAATCTGGTAGAAGAACCTCCCTCCTCATTAGTCTCTTTTGTCAGTATTTTCAAGCATGGCAACAGCCTCAGAAAGACCCAAAATACACAACTTGGGGATTGGAATGAAGCCATAAAAGCATGTTTTATAAGGACAAGAAGTCAGAAAGTTGATCTTCATTGGTTTCCTGCCTACCATGTGAAATGCACCTCGGAGATCTGGTATATGTATCAGCACATCAGCAGATGAGAGAGCAACATCATTGTATTAATAACAAGGTTTATTGTGTATTTCTTTCAAATGAACAAAAATTTTCAAAAATCTTATTACAGGCTCAAAAATGTCCTTTGTGTTGTTATGTTTAAGTCAACCAAACATGATTAGGTCAACATTAAAACAGAAAGCTGGGTAGCTGTTGAAGTCACAAATAGTTTTCTGTGAACTTGGATATCTTGAGCAAAGCTGAGATGTTTGCATAATCTTTTCTGTAGCAACAACATTCCACATGCATACTTCTCTTTAAAAAGAAACTCCAAGCTCAGTGGTATTCTGGGTTCAAGGCCTGAATAAAAAGCATCTCAAGTCAAAAGTCCTGTTCTAAAAATTGAGATGTAGAGAAGGTCATAAGCGTTTTGACTTCTCTTTTAAATCATTCATGGATGATTAAAGGTCACATTGACTCAAAGTACAAATTTACTTAAATCTCTGAACTCAAACTAGCCCAATTTCTTCTTCAAAATCCTCTAAAATGTTTTAAGTTTCTACAAACAAGATAAATCCTTATACATAATATTGAGCAAAGGGGAAGGTGAAACGTACAACAAAACCTGCTTTCATAAATTTTCTTAAGGTCTGGAAATAAAATGTTAAATGTGGCCTTCCAGTTTAGTGACATTTTTCTAAAATACAAGTCTCAAAGTGTGTATTAGGTAAAATGTATTATTTTAAAATAGAAATATAAAACCTAGAGAACCAAATGTAAAAAATGAAATGTAAATCTCAAATTATACCGATCTTGAGCATCTTACTTTCCTAGGTACTTGATCATGCCAAAGAATTACATGGGATCTGCTAAAGAAAGAATTTATTTTGAACCAAAAAGGTCCTGTCCTTACACTCTTCCTGCTATCTTTCCTAATACTTCATTTAATAAAGCAGTATTTTTATGATACAATGACTTTTCTTTCTGCTTTGAGCCAAAAGAAGGTGTGTCAAAAATTGTAACTTTCTCTCAACACAGTAGAGTTGTGTTATATGCTCTTAATTTTATGAATTTAACTATGTGGCTAATATCATAACTCTACTAGTATGAAGAATAATAAAAATTATACACAATATTCATGATGTATTTTTCTTTATGACAGACAGTATAATTATGTGATTACACATTAATACATATCACTACATAGAGGTATATATGCACATCTAAAACTTCTGTGTAAGATGCTCCCAATAATCTAATGTAGAGATGGTGGAGTGAAATAGCACATATGAATGTCTTCCCATCATTTGGAAATAATAATAACCAGTTTAATAATGATTATAATAGTAATAATCAACAAAGTTATCCTAAGGAATGAGATAGTCAACCAACTAACCAAGCTGCCATATTGAATGAAAATTAAACATCAGTGGAATAAATTATAATAAAGATTATCAGTTAACTCAGCATTCCACATGAGGCTTCTTTGTGATTGCTGAGGTGAAAATTGAACCTAATCACTCCAGATTAGGGCCATTAGCAGAAATGTACAATAATAGATAAAGCTTTGCCAATCCCAACCTTTCTTTTCTGAGGGGAAGTTACAAGCACACGTGTCAGCTCTACCACTAGCCTGAAACCAGGCAGCTGAATTTTTTATATCTCATAGTCTTTGTCAACTCAAATTATTAATATTCTGATAAGGATCTTTACTGGAAACAAGTAGTTAGTTTCACTTTTTGAAGTTTAAATCACTCACTATGCCTCCCAAGAAGTTTCTGATTTGGGAAATCATACACACTCACTCCACACATACCCACCACACTCATACACACACACACACCAAGAGGGGAAAAAAATACCTATGAAAGCATTTTCTTTGGACATTGACACTGCAGATAGAAGGGAGATAGTAAGCAAACTGTTCCAGTTCCTCCTTCCACAAAAGCTATTCTTTATAAAAGATTATGATCATACTGAGTGTGAAACTGAAAATAAAATAAAAGGCCATCTGATTTCTGTTCAGCCAAATAATTACTTTCAAGTTTCTGAAACTGAAGGCCAAGTTGGGATTAAAACAATTCTTGTCCATGTGTAGCTGAAATTCCAGTATGTACTGATAAACAAGATTTGACTGATGTTGCAGATATTAATTACAGTGATCTGCTAAATGGCCTTCTGGACTTAATTGGCCATTTTATGATCACATCCTAACATGAAAGACATATACAAGAGTAAACAATGAGTTTATTTATCTTTCAGATTCCAATAGTTGCTATTTCTCTATTGAAATGTGTTGGAAAACCTTCTAATAGAAAATCTGTCTTGTAAATTCAGTTTGTGATATTAATAAATTTGTTTCTCAAAAGCTCTTAGGATTGTTTGTGTCAAAAGACAGTCTGAATTCTTTGACATAATCATAGGTTCGAAATGCTTCTAGTCAAAAAAGTGGAAGTATCCTAAAGTATAAAATATTTTCTAAACTAAAACAAATAAAAAAAATTTAAAATATTTTCAACAAGATTTAGTAACTATGTGTAGTAGATAATTATTGGTGAGTGTGAATGACATTACCTCTAAGGAATGTGAATACATATATTTTTAGATTCTAAATGCATCAGAATGTTATACTATGCTTAATGCAACAATATAACATTCTGTTATAAATATAAAGAAAGTTGAACTCTGTAAATATCAGCTTCTTACTCTCCACTAAATAAATATTAAACACATTGAACATGAGCCCAGGAGTTCTAATATTAATTGAGCCATTCCTTTGTGCGAAGTATCTTGTCAATTGCATGCATGTATTATCTCATTTAATCATTTCAATAACCCTATCAAATAAATTATATTATCCCTCTTTTACATATGACAAAACTAGGGCCCCAAAAGTTTAAGTAACTGACAGAAAATCACATAGCAAGTGTCACAGCCCAAATTCAAACCTAGATGAGTCAAACTTCAAAGTCAATGCTTGTGACGCCATCTTAAGTCAACCTGAGCTCTGTTCAGCAAGTTTCTATTTTTTGTGATGCTCAGTGCATTAGAAGGGCTGGCAGTTACAACTCTGTATCCTGTTGTCCTCTCCCTCAACTCCTACTCACTTACTCAATATCCCATTCAGTAACTTTTGGCTTCATTTTATATTTAAGGAGTAAACTTGTCCAAGAGCTCAGCAACTCCATGGAGCTTTTAAAACACTTTTACCAGGTGAAAAAATTTCAGTCAATAAAACAAATGAAAAGCAGATTATGGCCAGGCACAGTGGCTCACGCCTGTAATCCCCAGTACTTTGGGAGACCCAGGAGGGCAGATCACTTGAGGTCAGGCGTTCGAGACCAGCCTGGCCAACATGGTGAAACCCTATCTCTACTAAATTAGCCAGAAATCCCTTGAACCTGGGAGGCGGAGGTTGCAGTGAGCCAAGATCGTGCCACTGCACTGCAACCTGGGCAAGACAGTGATACTCCGTATCAAACAACAACAACAACAACAAACAACAAAACAAGTAGATTAGAATTCAACTCATATTATGTGGGAATGAGGAATGCATAAGACACTATATGCCCTACTAGCAATGTTTACAACAGTTTGCATGGTCAGACCTCAAAGATGACCATTTTCACTTTACAGTAGCCAATATAAGCTTTAGATTTCTTTGGTACATGGTCCAACATGTTTGCATAAAATAAGTTATTTTTCGTATATATAGTCTTAGACTTTTAAAAATATGCTTCATTGTCTTTCTAGAATGTCACTGAAGTAGAAGGGAAAGTGGTAGGATCCAAAGACGCATCAAGTGAACAGTACAGGGAATTGAATGAAAATTTAAATTGACTCAAAAACTCATTTTCAATGTTCTTCTGTCCTTTTCTTTAGAAATAAATGAAAAGAGAACAAAGGGGCATTTGTTGACTAAGTGCTAAAATCTTCTGTCACAAATTTCACGGACTCCAAATGATTTTTGGCAGACTTGACCTGCCTATGAAAACATGCTGAAAGCATCATCACCATTTCATTACTTGTTTCTAGACACCCATGTCTCCAGGTTATGCTTCCATTCCAGGGACAAGGACATGTCTGAGTCTTTCACAGTACGAATCTGGTTAAATACTCCAGGGGTCCTCAAAGTAGAATTGTTCAACATTTCCCAGATGTGGGGATGTATAAAGTATTTACTTCTAATTCTGCATTTATAAGCACACTCTGTTTTGTAGCATGTATATATTCCCAATCCTTTTGGGGGAGAGGGGACTGTTAAGGAGTAGGGATCAGCTACAGATGGGATCAGAGGTGAGAAGTTTAAGTAGAAGCTGTATGTATAGACCATGTCTATACATGATTTTTTTTTTTAAGGCTACTGGTTGCCTATTTTAATGTAGTAAATAAAACTAACAATGAAATTAGATAAATCTTTCGTAAAATATATCGAACCTGTGAATTTATAACTCAAACATCTGTGCATGTATAGATGAGTGCTGCTCTGCTACTGCATGAATGGACAACTCCAGATCTTGGTGTAACTCTGCAACTACTTTTGACTCTGGTCTGTTTAAATCCCGGATGCAAAATGAAAAGCTTTCTAAAGAAATATTTCTGCAACAAACACACACAAATATGCAGAGAACACGATGTGCTAGTCAAATCGCTGCCTAACTGATACACACAGGGGTAAGAAGGAAAACAGCGTTCAATTCAATTACAGGCAATTTTTATGATCAAACAAGCCAATTCCAGTTATCTCTCATTTAGATATGATTATCAGTTAAATCCTAACAGACATAACGCTTCACAAGAAGATACTGTCTGGATATTGTCCAACACAGAAAATTTGTGTTAATGCTCTTTAATTAAACTAAGCAATTTATCTTTGACCTTTTGTTAGATTTGGGGAGTAATCCAAAATTATGAAGTTCCTTTGCTAACTCCATATATTTCCTTTGGTTGCCTGAGTCTCCAAGGGCACTTGAACCTCATAACCACATTGCAGTGTGACAGATACACAAAGCCAAATGAAAAATATGAAACATCTTTATGGAAAGTTAATTGTATTTAAATATGTGTAAGTAAAAACCTGATTTTATATTTGAAAACTGATTATCATATTTGTCACTATCTTATTTATATTTATAAATTTTGAACTGGGCTAGATCATTTCAGGCTTGACCTACAGACCCTTGGAATTTCATGGTCTTTCTCTACTTAGGAGCATTTCAATTTTGAAATTTGGGAAACTCTGGTAATTAATTACACTAGGACCAACATAAGTTTAGTTTTAGTAAAAGGCACTTATGCTATTAAAAACCTGAAGCTGTAGGTCACTTATTTGTATTCACAACAGATATCTAAAGCAACTGAGTATTTCTTTACCTCTGAATTCTTACTATGAATCAGCTTAAGACTCAGTCCTATCACATTTTAATTTGTCCAAGTCTGGATACTTTTTACAACCAAAGTGAAAAGAAATGATAGCATCATAGTTTAATTGGCAGTATTTTCATTTTGTCACCTAAAATAATAATGACACAATCACTGGTGTCTTAGAATCAATAAATACATTAAAAATCATTTAACAACTTTACTGAATTATGGATTTAATATTACCAAGCCTGTCATTTAAAACCCATCACTTTTAACCTATATTCAGATAGGATACATGCTGTGGCCAAAGTACACCATAAACAAATTCTGGATGCAAATTACATTTTGCTTGGATAGTTCTATTTTAATAAATGAATGAATGAATAACTATGTAAATAAATGTATATTGATGGTATGGGGGATCTCTATACACACTGAAATATACACAATGTAGTAGATAGCACTGTTTTCAAAACAGGTCAGTAAATGTATTATTATCATTATTTCTTATTGAAGAATACAGCAAAGAAGTCCAGGAAGTGTCAGTTTAGTAAACAAACCAGTAGTTAAGAAGATTTATGTGGTCAAAGCTTTATTCATTACTAATATAATGAGCACATGAGTGCTTTGCCTTTGACTAAGTAAACCTTCTGGAAGAGAGAAGGTCAGGCTATGTCTAATTTCACTTTCTTGGAAGTTAGAAACAGTAAAATTCATTTTCTTGGAAGTTAGAACAATAAAGTTCAACTAAACCTTATTGTTTAGTTGAAAAATAAGTACATGCTTTTAGAAGGTAATCATGAAAATGACATTGGCAATGAAGATGTGAAGAGGGAGAGAAAACAAGGACCAAAGCTGAAGGCTAAAACTGAAATTGGTTCTGGGAGGACTTCTCACTGCTATCTCTTAGGCAGCACAGATTGGGTGTAGGTAGCACGAACATAATTTGAGCCTCTTGTGAAAGAGTCAACATGAACTAGATAATCTGGCTCAGCCATGCAAAAAAAAAAAAAAAAAAAAAAAAAAAAAAAAAAAAAAAAAAAAAAAAAAATAGATAGATAGATAGATAGATAGATAGATAGATAGAATCACAATGTAAAAAACACAGATTCAAAAAGGGAGTTTTTACAGCACACAGCAGAGAGGACATTTGAAATCCAAGGGTTGAATGCATAAGAACTTTACAAGTGAGGTTGCTGGCACACATATTTCATGTCACAGGTGATCATCAGGATTCCATTGCTGGGGCTCCAAGGATAAAGGAATAAAATGCGACTCAGGTTTGGAGGGTCTTTTGGTAGTAAAGGGCTCATCAATCACAAATCAGGACCCATAAAAACAACTTCTTGAGGCTACTCAATTATACATGTATACAACCCTCACTACCAAGTAAAAACTTTTAAAAGAGATTTTGTTTTTTACAATCTGTAAACTAACAGCAAACAGAAAACAACCAACTAACCAACCAATCACCCTTCCCAATCCAAAAAACAAACAAACAAACAAAAAAAAAAACAGCGAAACTGCTATAAAGAGGGAGGAAAGCATAAACTGAGTGCTAAAAGTTAACCTGTTTCCCTCTCAGTCCCTTACACTCATAAAAGAAAGTTGCCATGTCCGTCCCTATAGTGAGGCAGGCTTCTAAGACAGCCCTAATTGTCTGGGATCCTAAAATTCACATGCTGTGTAATCCCCTTCCCCTGGTGCATGGACTAAATTGAGAGACTTACTCTAATCAATAAACTGGTAAAGTTGATGGGATGTCACTTATATGATATGATTGCAAAAGGTATTTCTTTCGTCTTTCCGGTAGACTCTTTACTGCCTTTTCAGCATGCATGCTTTAATGAAATAAGCTGAATGTTGGAGAGGCCCATATGGCAACAAACTGTGTTCCTCAGCTCAACTGCCCACAAGAAGCCGAATCTAAGTGAACTTGGAAGCAATCTTTTCCCAGTCAAACATTCAGAGGAGGCTTCCACCCCTAGCCAACACCTTGATTATGGCCTCTGAGAGACTCTGAAGCAAAGGACCCACGTAAGTTGTGCCCAAATTCCTGAACCACAGAAATTGTCAGGTAATAAATGTGTGTTGTTATAAGCTACTAAATTCTGGACAATTTATTATGTAGTATAGAAAACTAATGCAGCCCCCAAATGCCCTCCTGAGAGTTAGAATTATTCCAGTTCATCTAGGATCAACAAGTGTTCTATTAACAACATCTTTCCAACAGTAACACAGCTGTCTGTGAGTAATGTAAAGCAGTGACTTTATCATTGTGCCATTATCTTTTATTTTTAATAGAAATCTATGGCTGCAGAGTACATTCTCTTAACCTTTTTTGAATAAGCCAATGTTTAAAGATAATGTGATTATATATATAATCAATTCCTATGTACAGCTGCTGAAAATTTTAGGGTACTCATATATAATCTTTTAAAAGTAAAAGTTCTCTAGAATAAATTAAAGAATTGCCTTAAAAGCTACATAAGGATTTCTCTCAGTAACTTTTGTAGACATGCAGAATATATTACAAAGATCAAGAGACTCCAAATCTCAAATTAAACATATATTGAATGAATTATAAAATCCAGACTGTTTAAAGGTGAAGATAAAGTTAGAATAATTATAATTTTTGAAATATAGGGAGAGATTTTTGAAAGATTCTGGGACTTAGCATTTGCTTCGGTTTAGATCTGGCAATAATTAGATATGTGAGAGCCAATTTAGTGTGGTGAGTAGGAACATAAATTCTGAAACCACCCAACCTCAGTTATTCTTCTTGCTTTCCCACCTGCAGCTTTGAGACATTGGATAATCTCTTCATGCTTGTTTCCTCATCTCCAAAATGAAGATAATAAGAGCCTCCACTTCAGATGAGGATTAGAAGGGATAATACACATACAGTATTTGAAATAGTTTCTGGCATATGGTCGAGGCTTACAAATGCTAGCTAAACTACAAAAGTGATCCTATGAAAATGACTTACCTCTATGCATCATGGTGTTTCCAACTACAAAATAAGAGCTTGAATAAGACAAATTTTTAATGTAATTTTCAGTCTTCAAATCTTGACTATTTTTGTTTACATTCATTGAAAATACTTGAAATCAGTAGGAAAAAAGTATATTTATTCATTTATCCATTCATTCAATATACATTTATCTTGTCCCCAGTATATTCTAGGTGGTGTACTAGATGTTGATAATACTATGATCAAAATCTATCCTTGACTTCTAGGAGCAGATCTAGAAAAATAGCATAAGGTAATTGCCAAGATCCCAGCTTCTAGAATCAGACTTTCGAATTTTAGGGTTTTATGATGTTGGACAATTTTCTTAATTCTCAGTGCCCCAATTTCCTCTCCTTTGAAGTAGGAATGATAATTACAATCCCGTAAATTTATTGTAAGTATCAACTGAGTGAATACAGGTGTAGCTCATACATGGAACTTGGAGTACCGTAAGTATTTAGTAAATACTACTATTGTCAGGAGAAAAGTCAGACAGGAAATCAAGCACAGTGTGGTGAGTGTGTTGATGGTGGGATGGCGGGAGAGGACTGTTCAGTGCACAGGGAGCTAGAGCAGTAAAACAAAGAGGATGCCAAACACATGGGGGGCTCAAGAAGGTTTTCCAGAGGAGCCGATACTTGGTTTCATATAAAATAATTAAGAGAAGTGGCTGAAAAAGGTAATTATAGTGTAGTTAAACATTTCAGTGTGTCACAGTAGGAGCAATAGTTGTTAGTTATTCCTCTTCGTGGGTGAAGTGGGATTTGAGTTGGAATGGGAAAGATTCAGACAGGCTCAGTGGAGTTGACTATGTATAAATATATAGAAGTAAGAATTCAGAATGCTCTAAGAAGCATCAAATATATTCAGAATTAATATCAGAACTTATGGCCTAAATTATTATTTTTTAAAAATTCTCCATTAAAAACCAAATGCATTGTTAAAGAAAAGTCCACAAATTGGCAAACTGCTGCATGTATTGTAAGAAAAGTTAGGGATGTTTTTTGGCTCTTCTAGGTCTGGAAATGTTGTTACCTGGCCATGGTAAGAATGAATCATGGTGAACTTTTCATTAACAAATATAAAATTATTGAACTGGACTAATTTAAAAAGCTTATATCTTTAAATTGTATGTTATATTTTCATACAGTTTGATGCTGTATTTCACAATAAAACATTTTTAAATGAAAAATACTTCAGTGTTAAATATTAAAGTACAACTGAATTTCATGAAAAGTCACCAAAGATCTACTCTGCTCAATACACACTGAATGACAAGTCTAAGCTTAAACTCTTTCCTTTAAACATATATCTTCATTTTCAAGTAAATGCAAAATAGTACTAAATAGCATCCCTCAAGATTGCAGCCATATGCTAGCAAGAATAATCCAGATAACCATATTATTCTCTTGAGAGACTTGATTCTAAATAGAATCCTAACAGGTAGCATTTCAAATCCAATTTTGGGCAAGAGACCACTGTGGTTCTTCTGTCATCACACCACTTACCTAACTCTTCCCACAGAGTAACTATCTTCAAATAGGAAGCTGCCAAGTGAATATTAATTTAACATGTTGCTAGGAGGTGCAGTTCTAGGAACAAGTTCCAGGAAGGACTTCTATCTGGGAGGGCTTTCTAATATTCTCCTCTGGGGGCCGTTCCACTGTCCTTCCATACAGAGCCATTCCTGGCATTGACACATTTGAGCAGAATGAACAACCATACATTGGGGCATTGTAATGTGGATTGTGAAAGGCTGGACTAAGAATTTTTTTTGTATGGAGTAAGAAGATGAACTAAAAGACTTAGAAATTTTCACTTAATGTTAGGATGCAATTCAATTACTTAAATATCCATTTACTGAGTATAAAATATAAATTAGGAATATAAGGTTTTCCTTGGAAGTCCTGTTTATCCTATTGTCTTGGTGAAATTATTAACAGAGCCTCCTTTCTATCTAAAAAATGCCCATAGTAGGCATTAGAGAATATGATTTTTTTATAAGGGCATGCCTCAAAGAGTCTGTGATCCAGCTCCACAGAGATGGACAACCTGGATTCTATGGCTGGCAAGAATAATTTCTGGTTTTCCAACTAAAGTGGTGTTTTACCCTACTAAAAGCTAGTGTTATCTATTGTTCCTCAAATTTCAACCCTAAACTTGACAGGCCTGGCCTACTTCATACCCTCTATGTAGGTTACAGTGAGAATATAATTAAGGAAAGGGAATTACTCATAAAGCCAATAAAAATCCAAGGATTTCAGCATTTGCATGAACACTGGTTATTAAAAATTATATTTGAGGCTGGGCACGGTGGCTCACTCCTGTAATCCCAGCACTTTGGGAAGCAGAGGCGGATGGATCACCTGAGGTCAGAAGTTTGAGACTAGCTTGGCTAACATGGTGAAACCCCATCTCTACTAAAAATACAAAAATTATCTGGTGTGGTGGCACATGCCTGTAAACTTCAGTTACTTAGGAGACTGAGATAAGAAAATCGTTTGAACCCAGGAGGTGGAGGTTGCAGTGAGCTGAGACTACGCCATTGTACTCTAGCCTGGGCAACAAGAGTGAAGCTCCATCTCAAAAAAATATATATATATATAATCAAGAAATATCCAAATTCAATCCCTTACTCTCCAGCCCTACCACTACTACCTTAAGTTAGGACTTCATTCCCTCTTTCTTGGGCTATAAGTACAATGATGAAACGATAATCCTCATTTATGTCATATTCAACATCATCCTTAACTGAAGATTTAGAACACAGGTTTGTCAAGTGTGCAGATAAGCAAAGTTGTGATTAAAATTTTAAAATAACTAAAAGAGTGGTTTGGAATGTTCCAAGCATAAGGAAGTGATAAGGTGATAGATACCCCCAATTACCCTGATTGATCGTTACACATGTATGTCTCTATCAAAAGATCACATGACCTCATAAATAGTTGTACAGAGTGGTACAACTATTAAGTACCCGTAATGATTTTAATGATTTAACATTATATATATATATAAAATCTGTTGGAAAAGAGGCTCAATATTCTTGCAGTTCTTAACAGGCTTGAACAATGAGCCCACCGATAATGTACAATTTAATATAGATAAATTGAAAGAACTGCCTTTAGCTTAAAATGAAACAAAAAAGTATGGATAAGAAATAACAGGTGTAAAAGTTTTTCACATAAAGAAACCTGGGGACTTAATTGGGATTTTATGATCCAATGGCATGGTAAAGCTACTAAGAACAGTTAAAGTCTAGGTTGAAATAAAAGAAGTAGAATGTCCTTGGGACAAAACAGACCCCTGGTTTTCTGCATTGTTAGGAATACGTGATCTGTGTTCAGTCCTGAAGATACTGTGCTTAGCTGTACAGTTTAAGGTAAAATTGACCACACCATGGCAATTAAGAACAGATAAAGAAGAAAAGAATGCATAGCTGGGCAAAAGGAAATGTTAGGGAGGTAAAATAGCCTTCCTAAAGTGTTACAACAACAATAATGATATAATAGCAAACCGCTGATAAATTAGTGCTTTCTATGTGCTCAAGTGTGCTAGTACTTTAGACAGGTCTGCTTTGACTCTTGCCTAAAGCCTAGATGTTAGACGGTATTAAATCCCTTTTTTCAGATGAGAGATCTGATGCTCATATAGAGCAAGTTGCCTAAAGCTACTTTTATACCACACGTTTGAAGGCATTTGTGTAGAGGAGAGAAAAACCTATTCTTTCCAGAGGGAAATGAATGGAATCTGCAACTTGATACAGAAGATAATTTCCTAGAATTTTTTTTTTTTTTAGACGGAGTCTCGCTCTGTCACCCAGGCTGGAGTGCAGCGGCAGATCTTGGCTCACTGCAAGCTCCGCCTCCCGGGTTCACGCCATTCTCCTGCCTCAGCCTCCCGAGTAGCTGGGACTACAGGCACCTGCCACCAGGCCCGGCTAATTTTTTGTATTTTTGGTAGAGACAGGGTTTCACTGTGTTAGACAGGATGGTCTCGATCTCCTGACCTCGTGATCCGCCCGCCTCGGCCTCCCAAAGTGCTGGGATTACAGGCGTGAGCCACCGCGCCCAGCCAATTTCCTAGAATTATAACTGCAATAGAGTGGAGTTGTCTGCCTCACCTAACAATCAGTTCTCCTTTGCTGTACACGATCAAGCCAAGGTGAATTGTTAGGAACAGAATCTACAGAAATAAAGTATTCTGTGCTTATGGGGAGGTGAGGTTAAGTAACTTTTATGTTTCCATCCAACATTCAGGTTTAGGATTCTGATGCTGAGAAATGGGGTACTTTTGTTGCCTTGGCATTATACACTATTTAGGTCAAGTAAAAGTCAATCAAATAATAAATACATTAAATTACATTAAATTAAAAAGTCAGATCAAACCAGTTGTTAAGCTGAACTGACAGGTCTCTTCAATCAAAATAGTCATTCAAATTATCCTTTGTAGTCATATCCTTTAATCTACTTCTGCGATTGGTTACATTTCACCTGGATTTCTTATTTTTTAAGGCAATTTTATATCATCTACATATAATATTAATAGCAAGATTAATAACAGGGTTTTTAACCACAAGGTTATAGAATATAGTTACTTCAAAATCTGAGTGGGCATCTATTATTTCTGAAAATATATTCATACCACAACTGAAAGAAAATTTTATGCAAAGTATGGCAATAGAAAATAAGAGCCCTCTTGAACATGCATCCTCTCTGGAATATAAATTCCTCAAATATTACAGGAGGCCTGTTGTAAGTGGAGGGAATCCTCCTGATTGAGATCAAATCACATAGAGTTCACAAGAGAAAGTTACCTGTCCAATTGGTATATTTGGGCTACGTGTACACAACCAGTTTTCCTCCCCTGTTCTTGTTAACTGTTTGAGAATCAAATCCAAGTGGTGGAAAAGAGAATAGGAACTATAGTTGCATGCTTGAAGCAAGAATAGTGAAACTGGGAGAACTTAGACCAAATACTTATTGGTTGGTGAGGAAAAACCATAAAACTACAGGGTTTTCTTTATACAGACACACAGACAGATACAGGATATAGCAATACAAATTTAACTCATTCACTTAGCACTTTTTCTTTTTTTTGCGAACATTTATAGTGTCTACCATGTGTCATGGGTGCTAGTGGCAGGCATGAATGACTTCCAAGGACCAGTCTCTAGTACCTGGGTTCACATTTAAGGGAACGTAAAGTACATTTTTAGTACCAGAAAAGTTTATATCTTGACCAAATCCAATCTTTTATTTTGTATTCTCATTGTCCTATGTATCTCTTCTTTGTTGTGTTAACTGAAAATGATTTGTGTGACCATTTGATTGATACTCAGTTCCTCACTGGAGTATACATCCATGAGGGTAGAAATGATGTTTGTTTGTGCTCACCTTTGTCTCTAGTGCTTTAACACAATGATTGGGGGGGTACACATGATACCACTCAATAAGTATTCAGTAAATGAATAAATTAATAAATGCAACCTTGGAGAACAAATTTTTATTAACCACAGGCTTTAAAAGCCAAATGCACCAGCTCTAGGACAGGCTTTGTTATATACGAAGAAAGTATTTTCAGAAAACTCCAAAGCAAAACCATTCTCACATTGTTGGAGAAAAATATCATTAATTATGTCATCGTTGAAAAGTGAAAAGAGCAATAAACACAGTCTACACATCCGCCTTAAATTGGCCAAAATCTCAAACGTTTCTCCATCCCTATTTTATGCAATGTTATCACTGCAATACATTTTTTTTTTTTTTTTGGAAAGCTAAGCTAGATTTCTGGCTTTTCAAATTGTACTTCACATGCTCCTAACACACAACAGGTTTGTCATGAGTTACCTAGCAATAAGAATTGACATCAGGCAATATGGATAACACCACCATACCACATCTTAAAAATACCTTTTCACAAGGCATACAAAAAGATAACGTGATGCAGATTTTGCAGGCTTGCTTGAGTGTTGCCTTTAACTACTCTGTAGGTTTAAAATGAGCAGAGAATATTCCACAATTGATCTGTGTACAATCTGTAAAATGTTCCTTACAACTGTTACAGAATAGAGGCATCAAAATCATATCCATATTCACAAAACAAAATGCTTTACAGATCTGATGCAATATTTTCAAAGTTTGAGAATATTTTGTTTTATAATAAATATTCAATAAAATGATATAGTTCTGATTTCTTGTGTAGTACAATATGTAGCCCTTTTAATGATTAACAAAGGAAATTAATATGTTTTTGAAAGAAAAATTCTATATATACTAAGCTTTCTTCCCCAATTTTGAAGACTTTAGTTTCAAGGGCTTGAAACAAAGACATTTATAGAGGTTGTAATTATTATGGTAAGTATGTGCTGTTGGCAAACATACTAATTTTTTATTTGCATTATTGCAGGAGGATAATAGAATGCATCAGATTATAGCTAATGCATCCTCAGTGACCTGCCAAATTCATTTTTATATGCTCACAAAGGTCTGTGTTTTTACAAGCATAACCTTTCTTTGTAGTTTCTAGATATTAGCCCTTTGTCAGATGGATACATTGCAAAACTTTTCTCCCATTCAGTAGGTTGCCTGTTCACTCCGATGATAATTTCTTTTGCTGTGCAGAAGCTCTTTAGTTTAATTAGATCCCATTTGTCAATTTTGGCTTCGGTTGCCATTTCTTTTGGTGTTTTAGAAATTTATAAGAAAAAAAAACAACCCACCAAAAAGTGGGCAAAGGATATGAACAGACACTTCTCAAAAGAAGACATTTATCCATCCAACAAACATATATGAAAAAAAAGCTCATCATCACGGGTACATCAGAGAAACGCAAATCAACGCACAATGAACATACAGCTCATGACCAGTTAGAATGGCGATCATTAAAAAGTCAGGAAACAACGATGCTGGAGAGATGTGGAGAAATAGGAAACACTTTATTACTGTTGGTGGAGTGTAAATATCAATCCATTGTGGAAACAGGTGGGATTCTCAAGGATCTAGAACCAGAAATACCATTGACCAGCAATCCCATTACTGGGTAATACCTAAAGGGATTAAAATCATTCTGCTATAAAGACACATGCCCACGTATGTTTATTGTGCCACTGTTCGCAAAAGCAAGGACTTGGAACCAACCGAAATGCCCATCATTGATAGACTGGATAAAGAAAATGTGGCACATATACACCATGGAATACTATGCAGCCATAAAAAAGAATGAGTTCATGTCTTTTGCAGGGACATGGATGAAGCTGGAAACCATCATTCTCAGCAAACTAACACAGAAGCAGAAAACCAAACAGCACATGTTCTCACTCATAAGTGGGAGCTGAACAATGAGAACACATGGACACACAGAGGGAAGCATCACACACTGGGGCCTGTCAGGGGTGGGGAAGCTAGGGAAGGGATAGCATTAGGAGAAATGCCTAATGTAGATGGCAGGTTGATGGGTGCAGCAAACCACCATGGCGCATGTATACCTACGTAACAAACCTGCACGTTCTGTACATGTACCCCAGAACTTAAAGCTAAAAAAACAAAAAAGCATAAACTTTCCTGCATATCACTATCCTGTCACCCATAAACATTAGAAAGTGTCACATATTTTAAAGCATTCTTCAGACTGGGGACATTTGAATGTATTTTTTTGCAGGCCTTTTACTTTTCAAATGACTCACTGTAAGGAGCAAGCACTACTTAACCGAGCTATTCTCAGATTTTTATTGAGAAAATATTTATGTTACAACAGAATTATTTGATTTATCATCTTAAGGTCTATAGAAATCCATTGCATACCACAACCATGCTTGTCTATCCAATTCAGAGCAGTAAACATGGGATTTGTTTGTGTGTTTGCTTATTTATTTATTTCCTCATTTTATTAACTAACATCTATACTTTCCAGATTTCCTAATGTTCTTTTTTGGTCCACAATCCCATCCAGAACACCACACTACATTTACTTATTACGTCTCTTTAGGCTCCTCTTGCTTTTTTGATGACGTAAACATTTTAGAGGAATGCTTTACAGGTGTTTTGTAGAAATAACGTCCCTAAATTGATAATTTTCTAATATTTTTGTCATAATTAGATTGAAGTTATGGGTTTTGAAAAACAGAACACAGAATAAAAGTGCTATTCTGTAGTATTTTCATAACATTGGAAAGCAGACATACTATCAACATGACTTATCTCTGTTGACATTGACTTTGATTACCTGGCTTGAGGTCATGTTTGTCAAGTTTCCTCAGTGCAGAGTTACTCGTTTTCCCTCTTTCAATACAGTGCTGTTTAGAAGAACCACTATATGCCATCCACACTTAATGAATGGGGAGTTATATTCACCTCCTTGGCGATAGAGGAGATACATAAACTATTTTAAATTCTTCTGCATAGGAGGTTTTTTCCCACTGGTATTTGAGGAAGGGAATCTTGAAGCAATCATCTATCAACAAACCTTATAGGCTAAGAAAGGTACTTAGGTTTGTTGGGTAGTGTTTTAAGAAAATATTTAAAATAAGAAATAGCTATAATTTGTTAAACATATTCTCTATGCCAAGCTTTGTTATTAGGCATTCTGTGATTCTCATCTCATAAAATCACTATAAGAACCTTAGGAGGAAAGCATTATTATTCTTATTTCATAGATGCAGAAATTTGATGTTAAAAGGGTAAAGTAGCCTGCCCAGTAAACACCTATAATCCATCACTTGCTGAAAGGAAAACTACTCACACATATACACACTCACACACACATACATATAAGAAAATTATGTCTTATAAAATAACACCTTCCCATACAATAAAAGTAGGAAGCATGGCAAAGGGTGTGATTTATCTTTTTGTTAAAGAAGAAAGGTGTTGGCTAATTGGAGGTTTCTGATTTTGCCCCATTTATGTCCCATCATAAAGAATGTAAATGACTCCCCCATCTCCACTATACCAGCACTGGTCATCCCTGGTTTGAGCTCTCCAGTTCTCCAGGGGTTGTGGTCATTTAAGTGAATAAGACTTCATGACATAAAATCATGAGACTGCAAGAGGAATATGTGTTTTTAAGAGGATGTAAATTTTCCAGTGAGCTTACTTTATTTCTAGGCATAAATATGTGTTTGCTTAAATATCCACATGGTTGATGTAACAAGCCCATTATTCTTTCTCAGCAAACATGGAATTTCCGTTTTCACAGAACCAGGTTTCTATTCAAACATTTTATCATAAACTGGCAGAACTACCAAGGCATGCATAGTCTTAATATTAATCAGGAATTTCATTTTGCTATACAAGTCACAAAAAGCTTTATGAAGCATGATCCACTTGCTGTATGATGAAGAGCATTTCACAGTTTGCTATTCCAGAATTCACATGCCTACAAACATGTAACGACCCAATTGAAAACACAAGGTCAGAGTAAGATTGTCAAAAAATTAAAAAAAAGAAAAGCTCATATGAGAAGTCTTGGTCAGGAAATATCACTTAATGTACCTTATTGCCTCTCAGACAGACTCTTGGTACTTAAATTATTCTTCACTGAATTTGTTAATAACTTTATTTTCAAAATGGAACCATAGAGCTTTACTTTTTCAGTAGGATTCACTCAATTCTCAAGGATCAAACAGACTTAAAAGAATAAAATCATTCCTTTAGGTAAATATGTATGTAACACAAATAGAACAGTGCAGTGTATATCCTGCCCAATAGTACCATACTGTACAAGCATGTCTAAGTGGACACAAGTCACAATGTAAGGCGCACTAACCTTAGACTTAGTAAGTAATTTAACTCAAGTCCTGAACATTCTGTGCTGTAAAACCTGCAAATGCATAGGGATTTGCAAATGGAACGGGAATGGGAATGGGAGACAAATGGAACTCTTTACCTCTATCTGAGTTAATATATTCTAAAGCACCTTAGGATCGCTGCTTCCTCCTCGCATTTAGAAAAATGAGAATGGAGTCCATCTCATGTTATGTAATATTAAGAATTACTTTTAAAGGCATCTGAAATTAACAGCTCCATATGACACAAATGCAGAAACACTTGTGTTTTTAAAATTTAGTGCTTATTGCCTGAGCAAAGCACCCTTGTGATGACCCCAGTTCTAAAATCCTAGTGTTATCTTTGATGAAGACTTCTGGTTTATTTTTATTTACTTTTGTTCATTATGATATTCCTCTCAGAATTCAATCTGTTCCCTAGTTCTCTAGCTGCTTCTCCATCCTTTTATCTGCTTGTCTTATTACTGTATTACTTTAAGGAAGTGTCAGGGCTGTGTGGGCCACTCTCCCCAGCATCCCAGCTTCCAAATACCCAGCCTTGCATAATGCAACCACAGAATCCAAATCCGTTGCTTCACTACTACTACTGTTTTTGCCTATGTCCTTTAAAAGTTTGACAGTAAGTTTCTACCACTTTGTCACCTTCCCTGTAAAATTCCATTCCCTAAGAGTGAGTTGCCTGACCTATCACACCTACTCATTCACTTATCCCTGCAGTCATATGTCCATTCACCTCTCCATCCATTCGTTTATTAACTACAATATGGAGGATGGAGCAGGAGAGAGTCAGGGAATTTGTTGGCTCACAGTTTGCATAAAGTTAAGGAAGAAAAATAAATCATGATATTGTAACAGAACTGCTACATTTAGACATGGCTGGAACATGAAGAACAACGGAGAAATTGTGAAAGATGAGACTGGAGTGGTAAGCCAGGGCCAGCGTATAAAGATATAATTGAGAGTTTGAACTTCATTCTGAAGATACCATGAGTCCATTGATGTGTTTCCACTAGGGGAATGTCATGATCGGTTCCGATTTTTTGAAAAGCTCTGGCTGTCGATATAGTTTGCACTGAGATAGGTATTCAGATATTGTGAAGTAATTTCATACTTATCATCTCACATAATCATAACTTCATTAATCTCTTTCTCCAGTATTTATTCCTGCTTTCTTTACTACATTAAGTCTTGGAGAATTTAACCTCGATTTTATATTCTATAAAAATAGCTCATTCGCTTACTTTCTGTTTTATAACTTACTTCTGTTCATCTCCAACAGAATTTCTTAAATGTATGCTTTCCTTTGAATAAAAAGAATAAAATTACCCAAGGATTTTGGACTACCCCGACCCAATTTCTTTCTCTGTAATTCACTGTGTTTAGTGCTTTCAACATAAATCTTTACATGAAAGTAAAGACAAGGGAAAGTAAGAAATAAAATTAGTATAAAATGAATAAATGACCATGACATGAGAAAAGTAAACTGAGGGCTGGTCTTACAGGAAGAAAGCCGCTTAGGTAGTAAAAAATGAAGTTACCCATGGAAAAACCCTATTCCAAAATATTTCTCCTAGTTTTTTTTTTTTTCTACAAGATTCTGCTACTATTTCTAAGGATCTTTTTATATTTGTTTTCCCTGCAACAGTTATTTTGAAAAATAATGAAAGTTTTAATACAGTCAAAATTTCATGGAGTCAAGATCCCATCTGTTTTATATCACTCCTGCTTCTTTTATTTTGCCTCAGTCTAAATATACCTATTTAAAAAAATATCTGCTAGGCACAGTGGCTCATGCTTGCAATCTCGGCACTTTGGGAGGCTGAAGTGGGGGGATCACCTGAGGTCAGGAGTTCGAGACCAGCCTGGCCAACATGGCAAAACCCCACTCTACTAAAAATGCAAAAATTAGCCAGGTGTGGTGGCGCATGCCCCTAGTCCCAGCTACTTGGGGAACTGAGGCAGGAGAATAGCTTGAGCACGGGAGGTGGAGGTTGCAGTAAGCTGAGATCACACCGCTGCACTCCAGCCTGTGTAACAGAGCAAGACTCCATCTCAAAAAAAATAAATAAATAGAGATTTCTTTGATTATAAAAGTGGCAATGCTTATATTGTACAATACACATAATCTTCATAAAAGAGAAAATTTTAAAAATTCTTTAATATCTTTCATTAAAAATTATTCATTGTGAATGTTTTGGATATATACCCTGTCAATAGTTTTATGTTCATGCCTACAAATTCACAGTGATCTTCCACCCACCCCACACACAAACTCAGTGCTATAACATACATACAGCTTTTATAAACTGAGGACAATAATAGTGTGTACGGAGTTGTGAGAATCAAATAAAATAATATCCTAAAGTATCTGTCCCAGAGTTTGGTTCATACTACGTGCCCAAAATATTAGCTATTATTTCAGTTATTCAGGTATATAACCCACCTGTTCACACAACATCTGGTGGGCATCTTCTCTTTTTAAAATATGATTTTAACAGCTGCAGTCATGGGGTCACTGAAGACTTGATCTTTCACAGAGGATCCCAGACTGGTGTGTCTAACGGTTCTGCCATTTGCTGCTTGTGGGAGCTTGTATGTGATTTCCTCATTCAAAGCTTGTGGGTAATGTTTATCTTTCAGTTTTTTTGTTTGTTTTGGGGATTAGAGATCACGTGTGCAAGGTATCAAAACAAGTACCAAATAAATAATACCTATTGTTTCCTGTGTTCCTGCTATGGTAGTTGCAATGAGCATGTTCGTATATGTTGCTTTTTCCTTCTGTTAAATGATTTCCTTGGGAATGATTCCCAGAAATTGGATTATTGAGTCAAAAGATTTGAAAATAGCTATGTTCTTTGTATTCACTGTTATGCTCTTTTCCAAAAAGTTTCAACCAATATATAATGTAATAAGCAAAGCACCTCATATATTTAAAGAATGTTCCTATACCGGTTTCATTCAAGTCCAGATTCTATGCTCATCACTTAAGAAGGGGAAAATCTGGGATGGATTTTATTGCAGGAATTTCAAACCACTGGGAATTGAACAGATGGTGCTAACTCATTTTACGTTTGAGAGATCACCAGTCAGCCATGCTCAGTAACAGCTTTCAGAAACATCTGGATTCAAACTTACAGCCTAAACATGACAGGTTAAGTAGTATAGAGTTATAAAATAACTTCATGACTAGATTCTCAAAATCCAAATTCCCAGAGATTTTACGATTTTAGTGATCAGAAAATTTCAAACAATGTAAACATTAAGAATCACATAAACTATATAGTACATCAATTTGATATTGTGGAATTCAGAGTATGGATGGTCTATGAAGCTTTTAAAATACTATTCTGTAGACATAAAATACTAACAACCATTTTACTCAAAGGAGCACAAAAATATATGCAGTCTTCCAGTTATATTTATTACATCTTACTAAACTTATGTGAAACTGAAATAGTTAACTTTTTGAGAATAGAGAGAGGCAATAAAATTTGCCTAAAACTAACACTTATGACGTTTTTATCCATGTCATAGGTCTTACTGGAATGCAGTCTTCTGGAAGGCAGACTTCAGGTCTAATACATTGTTTTTCAATGCTTGTTATAGTATTAGGCCCTGCATGTATGCCTAAGTAAATGGTGACTGTTCCAGTCACTACTATTGATTTAATATACAAGGGATCTTCAAAAAGTTCATGGAAAGTGCATATTATGAAAAAACTATGCATGGGTTTAACAATTTTTGCACCCAAATACATTCATACTAACTTGTAACCTGTCTGAACAGGATCTAATTTGAGGCACTAAGACGAATAAGGTATCTGTTTGAAAAGAGCCCTTATTAAAACAACATAAATTCTCCTAAAATTGAAGCAAGAACAAACATCAAATTTATGGTGAAGCTTGGTTGGAAGAATGGTGAAATCATTAATGTTTTACAAAAATGTTATGGGGACAATGCTCCAAAGTAATCAGCAGTTTAAAAATGGATAACTCATTTTAAGGGACAAGGAAATGTTGAAGATGAAGCCTGCAGCAGCAGACTATCCACATGCATAGAATTTTTTATTTGTTAATGCCCTAACTGAAGGGGATCAATGCCTAACAGCATGACCAACAGCCAACATCACAGTCATTTCAATTTATTCGGTTTACACAATTCTGACTGAAAAATTAAAATTGAGCAAATTTTCCACTCAACTTCATGGGTACAAAACCATTGAACCCAGATCAACTGTAGACAAGAGCAGAGTTTTCAATGGAAATTTTAATTTGAATAAGGAGGATTGAGATCCTAAAGCATTTCTTTGAAGAATTGTAACACGAGATAGAACATGGCTTCACCAATATGATCCTGAAGATAAAGCACAATCAAAGCAATGGCTACTAAGAGGTAGAAGTAGTCCAGTCAAAGAAAGAGTGGACTAGTCAAAAGCAAAGTTCACGGCAATAGTTTTTTTGGATCTTCAAGGCATTTTATTTGTTGACTTTCTGGAGGACCAAAGAACCATAACATCTGCTTATTATGAGAGTGTTTTGAGAAAGTTTGGCAATGCTTAGCATAAAACAGCCAGAAAACTTCAGCAGGGTCCTTCTTCACAATCACAATGCTGCTAATTCATCTCATCAAACAAGGGCAATTTTGCAAAGAGTTTCCATGGAAAAGCATTAGGCATCCACCTCACAGTTCTGATTTGGCTCTTTCTGACTTTTTTGTTTCCTAACCTTTAAAAAATCTGTAAAAGGGGCCAGGCAAGGTGGCTCACGCCTGTAATCCCAGCACTTTTGGAGGCCAAGGCAGGTGGATCACGAGGTCAAGAGATCGAAACCATCCTGGTCAACATGGTGAAACCTCATCTCTACTAAAAATACAAAAAATTAGCGGGGTGTGGTGGCAGGCTCCTGTAGTCCCAGCTACTCGGGAGGCTGAGACAGGAGAATCACTTGAACCTGGAAGGCAGAGGTTGCAGTGAGCCAAAATTGCAGCACTGCACTCCAGCCTGACAACAGATCCAGACTCCATCTCAAAAAAAAAAAAAAAAAAAGAAAGAAAGAAAGAAAGAAGTAAAGAAAATCTGTAAAAGGTCCTATATTAGTCCAATCTCATGCTGCTATGAAGAAATACCTGGTAATTTATAAAGAAAAGAGGTTAAATTGACTTGCAGTTCCACATTTCTCGGGGGAAGCCTCAGGAAACTTATAATCATGGTGGAAGTCACCTCTTCACAGGGCTGCAGGAAATAGAATGAGTGCTGAGCAAAGGGGGAAGCCCCTTAAAAAACCATCAAGTCCCGTAAGAACTCACTCACTATCATGAGAACAGCATGGGAAAACTGCCCCCATAATCGAATCACCTCCTAAGAGGTCCCTCCCACAACACATGGGGATTATAGGAACTATAATTCAAGATGAGATTTGGGTGGGGGCACAGCCAAACCATATTGGGTACTTATTTCCCTTCAGTTAATAAAGAAAAAAATACTGCATTGATATGATTACATTCCTGGACCTTCAGTTCTTTAGGGATGGACTAAAATGGCTGGTATCACGGCTTACATGAGTGAGTTGAACCTGATGGAGCTTACGTTAAGAAATAAAGTTTATATTTTCATTTTTATCTTTCAATTATTTCCTTCCATAAATTTTTTGAAGTTCCGTCATATTACCCTCCAAATTTAGTAGTTTGTAACTATTTGATTATGTTTATTGTGATCTCAGACTCTATGAGTCAGGATTTCAGAAACAGAACAGTAGGGATGGGTTGTTTCTACCCCATGATGTTCCAGACCTTTTCCAAATCTAGAGATAGTGCAATGGTTGGGGACCAGAAAGCTTTGAAGGCTCATTTACTCACATGTCTAGAGCCTAAGTTGAGGTGACTCAAATATGGAGACTCATTACCCACAGCACCTACACATGCCTTTTCCATGTGACTTGACTTCTTCACAACACTATGGCCTTCGGGTAGATGGACTTCTAATGCAGTAGCTCAGGACATGAGTACTGTAGTGCACAAGATGGGAACGCAATTCCCTTTTATGACCCAGCCAGATTCAAGGGGAGGGAAACTCATGAGAGGGTGGCATATAAGACAGGAAGTGCTATTATAATCATTTACCATCTAGTCCTGTTCTCTACTTATTACTTGTACTTTTTCTACCTTGTTAAATTTAAATAGAAATAGCTATATTTCTTTATACAGCTTTATTACTCAAACATGGTGGCTTAGATGTGTTTTGTTCTAACTTTTTAAAACTATATATAATTTTTTAAACTATATCTTCCTTAAAGATTCCAAAATACCTCCACTGAATGAATGGGTTAGAATGATGTGTCTTTCTGATGAAAATCACCACTTTGTCATTGATTTCTCAAATGCCCAGTAATCAGAGGAAGAACAAACATATGTTAATCTCATTTTTCACAAGAGGCAATTTTGTATCTGACCAGAAAAGGAATTTTCAAAATATTTGGTGAATTATTTGAAACATAAAAAAAAAACTTTAAAATAGGCTTACAGAGTTTATTTGAATTCTTTAGTTGTTTATGATATCATTTTGACCATGATCTTCAAAATTAGATTCAATGGAAGACATTTCAAAATAGTAGGATACTATATAGAGATAATTTATGTTCAGGGTAATTCATTTCCCTAATGACCTTTTCCTTGCAAATTGCACAAGTTTGATTTGTGAACTCAAAGTATGTAAGCTTTAGTCTCATATGAAACATAACAGTCATAAAATAAAATTTCTTTTCCTCTTTGACAGGAAGTCTTCTTAGTTTCTCTATATATTCAATTCTCAGTTAAGAGCTTTCTTTGTTGAAAAGCTGAGTATGAGATTTCCACTTTTATTGTCAGCTTTAATCATTTGTTTGAACCAAGGTCTCTTTAGTCCATTAGTTTATCTTGACTGTCAGTAAGAGATACTGACAGTTTCACTTTCGCAAGTGTTTATTAATTTTCTTTTCTTTTTTTCTAAGCATAGACTGGAGATCAATGACTACATTTTTCGTGTTCTTATCACACTGATGAACTTTTAAAAAAATTCAAAGCATACATGGCATAAAGTCTTTTAAATGACTCTTGCCCAGAATATTACAAATAGTACCCCAATTTATTAATGTTGAAAATGTTAAATGATTCTCTATTGACTATATTTTATTTTTTATTTGTCTTTTAGCTGAAAGAAATACAAGAAATATAACCTAATATTGTAATAATGAAGTGTTCCTGAACAAAAATACAGATAAGCTAGTTTAAAATATTATCTTTATTTGTATACTCATATCTGGATAACTCCAACTAAGGCAATTTGTCTAAGTAGCTCATTTATTTAAAAAGAAAAGTAAAAATAACAATGAATTATTTGCCTCTGACATATTTGTAAAAGTTTTTTTAAGAATTGTGCTGGGATGGGAAAGATTCTTAGGAAGCGTTTTCCCTAAGAACAGCAGACTTCTTACAGCAATTTATACACATGTATGGTAAATTATTCTCATTGCCAAAGAAGGTTATTTAGTATGGATAGATTCTCCAAAACTTACAAGACACCATCATTCATCTGAATCTCTTGCCTGCTCCCCACCATTCAGAATTTATTGTAATTTGTGAAAGAAAAGTGATAGAGGCAAGAAGAGTGAAGAGCTTCAGATTTAACCACTCAGAGTATGGGTTCAAATTCTTCAATCTGCCTCAAAGTAAATATGTAACTTCTTAAAAATCATTTGACTTTAGTGGCCCTCGGTTTCCTTATCTGTAAAGTGGGTTTGATAATACCTGCTATGTATTAAAATATTTGTTTGGGTGATGACACTGTTTACCAAGGTAAACTTATTAATACCTTATATTAAAAAATAAGTCTTTATTTTTTTTCTTTTTGTTTTTGGAGATAGTCTCACTCTATCAGCCAGACTGGAGTGCAATGCCACAATCCCAGCTCACTGTAGCCTCGACCTCCTGGGCTCAAGTGATCTTCCCACTTCAGCCTCTAGAGTCACAGGCATGTGCCAGCCACCATGCCAGGCTAATTCTTGCATATTATTTTGACACAGGGTTTCACCATGTTGCCCAGACTGGTGTTGAACTTTCGAGCTCAAACAATCCACCAGCCTCAGCCTCCCAAAGTTCTGGATTACAGACATGAGCTACTGTGTCTGGCAGAAAAGTTATTTTGATACTTGCTATGTGAAAGAACATCCAGTATCCATTGCTGTCTTTGCAGATAAATTATTTTGCACAGAAAGCAATAGCAATTTCATTGGCAGAACATGTGATTATGTTATATCAGTGAGATAATCACGTGTCTCATGTAATGCAAGCTGTACAACTAAACATGAGAGGTCACTTCCCAGCTTCCTTTAATATGTATTTGCTGTATTGTCAGTTGTCTCCTGAGAGATGACAAATATCACACACAATAGATGGAAGATGACAAACATGGAGATGACGAAGTGAGAAACCCTTAAAATTGAGAAAATTGTACTCTATAACTTAATAGCTTCCTGCACATTGGGGAAAGGTCTCTGTTATTCAGCATTAGCACAAGTATCCTTCAGACAACTTCACTGACCAAATAGTGGCCCCAAAGCAGCTTGAGCAATACAGCGTGCGTTGATTCGTGAACACATCCTAACAGTATCTACTGGGCACCTATAATGCCCACACACCACACATTGCTTGTGCTCAGCATTCAATAGACAGCACAGGTCAAGCAAGCGAATATGCGCTGAGTTGTTCGTTGTTGGGCTGTTTTAATAGGTTTTAGTTTACCTCACCATGCAAAGGTGGGTGAAAAGAATGACTGAAATCCCTTTTGTCCCCATCTTGCTTTGTCCTCTTTGGGTCTCTGTGGAGAAGAACGGACAGGGAGAAGTTAGGGTAGAGCCTCCCTGTCTCATGCAACTGATACTCAGCAAGGGAAGCAGCAAGTCTCAAAACCCAAAGTTTGAGTGACCAGGCCTCCAAGATCAGACAAAAAGAGAGGAAGAACTATCACAATTGTCTACAAGTAGCAGTGTTCTTGGCTTGGACCCAAAATGCCAGGAATATTTTCATTAACAGGGACAATGATAAATAAAATAGGAAGTGAGATAAGAGGTCATTGCCTAAGGAAACAAGGCATTTCTTCTCATTTTTACAACTCTCCAAATGACCCAGAAAAGGAAGTGCAGGCAAATAATATTTTAAGTTCCAGAATGAGCTTTCACTTTTCCAAGCAGGACTGCCTACAGATAAATCCAAGAGGGAGGTCATTGCGTTGAATGGAAGATATTTAGAATAGGCAGCTTCACTCCATGTAAAGCAATTGTAAGCCTTTCTTTGTGTTTTAGAAGTTTTTAGATAAATAGTCAGACTCAATTAAACTCTATAACTTCAAGAGATGGTGCTTCTAAGGAGATACACAGTAGGGACTGCAGACGCAGGATTCTGCAGTCTGTTAACAGGCCTGTGGGAGGGCTGAGAGAATCAGCTATTGTGCTTCAATCAGCAACAGAGCCTACATGCCACCGTCAATTTAACCATGGAGCTTTAGAGTGGGGATGGGGACAAATGGCTGTGTGAAACAGAACTTGAGAAAGAGGCAACACATTTAGTATTAAAGAATTAAGGGTTTAGACACAAAGACAACTACAGAAAAAAATTTTTAGAAATAGGCTTAAGGTTTGATGATTGACAAGAGGAGAAATGGCAAACGTTGCTGTAGTTAATCTCATATTTGGTTAAGAGCATAGGTCATAGAGCCAGACTGCCTGGGATTGAGTGCTGGCCCATAAATTTAGTTACTGTGTAATCCTGCGCAAGTTACTTCCACTCTCTGTGCCTGCCTCAGTTTTCTCATTTGCCACATGGAACAATTATAACACTATCTACCTCTTATTGGCTTTTGAGGTATTCAATGAACTAACACATGTAAAGTTTTTCCAGCAGTCCCAATAGTTTTGAAAAAGTGCTCAATATTTAATTAACACTGTACCTGGAACTTCCCCTAGTAATAAGTAGTATTTACATAACACCTACTAGGTGACAGAATTTGTGCAAAGTAATTTATGTGAATTATGCTTGCGCTTAATAACTCTATGGTATAGATACTCTTATCACCTCAATTTCACCCATAATGAAATTGCAGCACAGAGCAGTGAAGAAGCTTGCCCAAGGTCACACAGCAAGTCAGTGGTGCTATCAGCATTCAAATCCAGGCAGTTTGACTCTAGGCATGACCCACTTCATCACTGGGCTGTACTATCGTTAAACTTGTCATAGGAAATAGTGGACACAAATAATGTCCTTGCTTTTAAGTTTGTTTCAGTGGGTTTAGGCTTCTCAACAACAGGGGTTTTAGTGAATTTCTTGCATCTTCCTAGTACCTTGCAGACCACCTTAGCCTATTTGATTAGGTAACTGACTAACTGGTTTCATGCCCTTTGTTAATTGCAGGTGCTAAGCTCTATGACTCCTGCCCGTATACTAAAAGTGCACGACAGAACTCATGCCATCCCTCATGGAGCAGTCCTCCTGACACTGCTATAGTCCCCTGTCCCTCACTGTGTCACCCCTCCCCCATGTCCCAATAAAGGGACAGTCACTGGTCTCTCTGTTCATTTGCCTTCCCTGTTGTCCATCCTCTTTGCAGCACTCCCCCTCCATGGCCAGCATGAGGAGGATCACAGGAGACTTTATTAAAAAGAATAATGGAGGAGACAGGAGAAATAAAAAAGACAGACAGGCCGGGAGGTCCCTTTCAATCTTTTTGTCTTGCCTGGTCTGAGGGCTGCCTTCCCACCTCCGCTTTCCTGGTTTTAATCTCAGAAGTCTCTAATGTGCAGAATGAGCAAAGTGGGGGTTGAAAAAAGCAAACCATTTGGATGCCAGAAAAAATATTAGAACTTTCATTTTTAAAACAACAAGAAAGTTAATAATAAATTCATATAAGACCTCACACTGGAGCCTTCACACCATCAGTATGTTAAGTGGCTGTGTGTCATTCATCTGCTAAAAAAAAAGAAAAAGTCCAGAGAGCTAGTGAAATCGATGGGACTGCCTCACTTGGTTGTGCTCTTTTAGCACATTATGATATAGCACAGCTTAGGTGTATTTGGGAAAATGGACTCATGGATTATTTTATATAGTTTAAACTAAATTCATCTTTACAACATGGACAAGTGTCTTAAAAAACACAAAAATACTGGCACATGTGTACAAGAAAATAGCAGTTCTTGAGATTTCTATTCTTGGTAAGTGCCATGTAGCAGAATTAAAAAAAACAAGGTTAGGTAAGTAGATCTAACAAATCATCAGAGAAATTTTGAAAATATCAAAATTCCTCCTTGAAATTCAGATTTTCTTTCACTATTCTTGACAATGAATTCTGCTTGAAGTGAATAGTATCCCTTACAATATGAGGCAATCATCACACACTACATTCTTAAAGTAAAAATACATAAGTAAACATTATCATACAATTGTATAATTAAAGGATTAGATAAATTATACAATTTGCCGCTAATTAACCAAGAGTAGTCTATTATCAAATTTGTGTCACGTGAAATATGGGTGGGCCTCAGTATTTTTAAGAGTCTAAAACAATCTGCATTTGTTTTTGAAATTTACACACTGATACCCTTAAACTGCTTTCTGTAAGGCAGATTTGGATGTTCATACAACAGCTTGGCAACAAATTCAAACTATCGAAGGTAATGTTTCTTCGTGCCCACCAGTAGCTAGGTTTGGGCAGCTCTACCTAATATTTGATTATCTGAAAGTTTTCTTGCAGCTCTTTTGAAACTATGTTCCTTTGGACATATGGGGTGCCCTGAGGAATGCTCTTGGAGGGCCAAGGGAAGAAGGTTTAGAAGAATGCCCTCACTCTACTTCTTCTCTAACCTCTCCATTTGTTTCTAGATATTAAACTTCTGCTGAATAATTCATTTGAAAATCAGGTTCAATTGCCAAGAATTATTTAAAATTCATCAGTTCATTGATTCAAAAATATTGTCTTTATTATTGACATTTTAAGTTATTAAATATTCAGCTTATTCAATAAACCCATTCATTTATTCTACAAGCATTAAAACAACTATCACCTTATACCTTTGTTCTTATTATTTAAAAACTGAGTAGAATTAGAAAATAATAAAAAGACTGATAATACTGGTAATAAGGTTACAATTCTCACCCCTTATATCTGTGCAATTAAAATAAGGTGGATGTCAAGACCTGCTGGATGCAGCAAACCTTGAGCTACAGTAAAAACCTATTGAACTTTAATCTACTCAGCTCTATATCAAGAGTGAAGACAAGAATACTGTTAAAATGTTTTATGAAATCCTGGGGCTATCTTTCATCTTTAAGGGTTTAAAGAAGAACTATAATTTGAGATTTTAAAATATTTATTGGTTCTCTGGGAATGGAAAGTCTCCAATCATCTTGGAGAGTGAAGCATTGTAATTAAACTTATTTAGCCTTCAGAAACAAAGTGGAGACTACCAATAAAGCATACTCCTTCCTAATGAGTAGAGCTACACATGTCACTAAACTTTACAATATGCCATCCTTCAAAATTATCATAAGCCATTTCACTGAAATTTATAGTAAGTTTACCTATCTGATGCCAGTGAGTTTGGTCACTTATAGGTACATATTACTGGTGATTTAAGATATTTGCATTTCACTTGTGTTTTAATCATATTTCAGCTGCTGATTTACTTCAGACACATCTCAATGCCTGTGCTAATTTGCATGTTTTTTCAAGAGTTCAACACAAACACATTCCTAGATAGACCTCTATCTAATAAGTGACCTGCATAGTCATGTAATATAGTATAAACAAGTAAGTTATCTTACTGTATATTTTTCAGTACTTACTGACAAAAGAAAAGGTTTTCATAGGCCTAAATGCATTCTGGATGAAATTATTCGCTACTTTCTCTGTTTAAAATTACCTTTTCATTTGCTTGAAGGAAAAAATTCAGATTATTTGAGCAGACAGCAGAGACCAAATGAGCCTAAAGTTCTCTCACTTCTAATATTTAGAATTAGAGAAGGGTATTCAGGTATAGACCCTACATGGAAATAGCCTCCAAATGTAAAGAGAAGATAATCCATGGAGGGCGTCATTCTTTAAAACCCTCTTTGATAAGAGAGGGGGCACATCTTTTGTACACATTGTAAGAAGATTTAAACACCGAGATGCCCTCCCTCCCTCAGACCATGGGGCCAAAACCAAAGGGGGTTTGGAATTTCCCAACTCCACTGCCAAAGATAATCTTGTATTGGGACAAAAGTCGAGGATGACTCAGAATGTAATTAGGGTTGTGCATCTAAGCAAATGACACAATATAGCTTGTGGTACTTAAAAAAAAAAAAAAAAAAAGAAAGAAAGAAAGAAAGAAAGAAAAGAAAAGAAGACAAGGCCCAGGAAAAGGCTGCTAATCTGCTAATGTTTCCACACAGAGACAAGGCTGTGGCAGAAAGAAAACAAAATCTCCTTAATTAGCAAATTATAGCACAGGGGCTGATAAAACTCTGTGTTTTGTAGCTGAGCTACCCACTTATTGCTCCTCCCCTCTCATCATCTGCACAAGTGAGAACACTTCTAATGTTTATACTTAAAACAAATGACAGGGGGGAAAGGTTTCTAATAAGAGGCTGAGCTGAAGCCCCATTTCTAAGAAAATAGAATGGCTCTAGTGTTTTATCAGCATTCTTGCTAATGCCACAACCAACAGGATGAAACAGGCACATAGCACAGAAGACCCTGTAGCCCAGACTTGTTTATCCACAGGCTGCTGGTCTGTATTGTTATCCAGGTGCTTTTTCTTTTCTGATATGTATCTGCTTTGGGAATATTTCCCTGTTCTTGTGATGATGGGCAGGAGAAAGAAAAGACATGAAATTCCCTTGCCTGTGTGCCTCTAAAATGTCACCTCACAGCATGTCCAGACACCCAGCCAAGAAATGGCTTAGTCAGGCTCTCTGCCAACTGGCATGAACCTGAAGATTACTGGGCCTCCTGGAGGGCAATCTTTTTCCCACACAACAAACCTTACAATTTACCTTGCAATGGTCCCAATATTAATACTAATTCCTCTTGCAATATAGGGCAGGGGTCAGCTAACTTTTTCTCAAAAGGGCTGGATATTAAATATTTTAGGCTCTGTTGCAACTCCTCAACTCTGCTTTTGTAGGAGGAAAGCAACCATAGACAATGCATAAATGAATGAGTGTGGCTCTGTTCCAATAAAACTTTATTTACAAATGCACAGACAATATATAAAGGAAGGAATGTGGTTGTTCTTCAATAAAGCTTTATTTACAAACAGAGGTGGTAGGAAGGATTTGGCCCAAGGGCCATTGCTGGCTGACCCTTGATAGGATGGAAACTCGGAATATTAATAAAATTTCTGCCATTATGTAGTTAAAAAGGTAATGTGTAAAATATAGTTGCATCTAAATTTCATACATCAATTTGATTATAGTCCAAATCTGCTCATGGACTTCATTTGTTTCCCTATTTATTAAAAAATACTAAATAGAGCCAGCTATGCTATAAGCATTGTGCCAGAAAAGTCAATCTGCTACCAGAAATAATAAAACAGAATAATAAATAAAAACTGGTCAATAAGACAGGTACAGGATGTATCTCATAGAGCATAGTGTCTATGAAAATGCAGAGTCACTCATTCTGCAAATATTTATTGAGGTCCTACCATGTGTAATCCACTCTTCTAGGTAGAAGGTATGCTGCATCAAGATAGACAAGGCTGCTGCTCTAATGGAGTTTGCATTCTTAGTAGGTGGAGACAGAATAAATAATCTGACAATATCTAACACAGCATTATGCAGTAGTAAATACTATGAAGAAATAAACAGCATAATAAGGTAGAAAGTCTCTCAGCAAAGTGGGGAAGGTGGTAGGGAATGGTGCTCAGAGATTTTCTGAGAAGACTGCTGAGTGAAGACCTGAATGAAGAGAAGTAGCCAACCATGCGAAGATCAGGGGGAAGAATTTTCTGAGCTGAGTAAACAGCTTGTAAAGTCCCTGAGGCAGGAATGAGCCTGTCTGTTGGAGAAATAACAAGAAGGCCAATGTCACTTGAGTGTCTGGAATGTCGTTTCAAGGTAGTAAATGACGGGGCCAGTGAGAGGTGTGAGGCAGACCATATAAGACCTCCTGGTAAGAAGTCAGATTTTATTCCTATGTTATGAGAAGTTGTAGAAGGATTTTTAAGGGGGAAAATGACATTCTTATTCATTTAAAATTTTGTTAAACCAATACTTATATATGAGAGGAGTGCTATTAAAAGAAAGCTCAATGTGAAATGGTAGAGTCAGGGGTAAGGAAGGACTGTAATTGCCCATAGAAGCCCATAGAAAAGGACCTACTTGCCATAGCCCTAAAATCTGAGATCTCTCAATGGAGACAGTTTGCCAAAAGGTTGTGACAGCAGTAACTGCTAGCTTCTGGGGCTGAAGGGGTTTTTTGGATCTTTTGATTCTAAAATGTAATAAGCAAACAATAACACCTAATTATTTGTTGAAAAGTTAATATAGATTCCGAAGGGCTCTTACTTGGCTTGAAAATCAGGGGTCTATTCTTCAAATGAAGTTGATGGGGACATTTCTCCAACTCGATTTAAAAGACAATTATTTCTATTAATCTTTCTCAGCAACTGCTACTTTTCCGAATTTGTAGGCATAAATTGTGCATGTATCTTATTTTCACCTTTAGTGACAAAATTTTCACATTTAGTGACAAATTTTCACATTTAGTGACAAACTATTAAAATCGTACTTATTAAATATCTACTTTTTTTTTTTTTTTTTTTTTTTTT
>NW_016808026.1:4330628-4362871 GCF_001698545.2 Rhinopithecus bieti
TTTTTTTTGAGATGGAGTCCCGCTCTGTTGTTCAGGCTGGAGTGCAGTGGTGCGATCTCGGCTCACCACAACCTCCGCTTCCTGGGGTCATTCTCCTGCCTCAGCCTCCCTAGTAGCTGGGATTATAGGCACGCACCACCAGGCCCAGCAAAGTTTTTGTATTTTTAGTAGAGACAGGGTTTTGCCATGTTGACCAGCCTGGTCTTGAACTCCTTACCTCAGGTGATTTGCCCACCTTGGCCTCCCAAAGTGCTGGGATTACAGGTGTGAGCCACCACGCCTGGCCAATGTCTACCCATTTCACACGTTTAGGAAGTTCCCACAAATGTGAAAATAAAACATAAGAGCATTGTCTCTGACTTAGTGTTGCACAGCCACCAGCAGCCACCAAAACAATAATATACCAGTGAGAATTAAGTTCTCATGTGCACATATTATACAGATGTATATTATGATAATCAAGTTCTCATGTGCACACACTATATAGATGTATATTATTATAATTAAGTTCTCATGTGCACATATTATACAGATATATACATATTATATAGATGTATGCAGTAAATGGCTCCCTACTGTACTGAACAAGAAATACTAAGTTCTTGTGCTTATAGAAGTACAAAACATTATCACACAAAAGAATATCTAGCTGACCCTCAAGCAGCCTAGTGCTAACATTTAAGCAAACTTTAAAGTAGTTACAAGGTCCCTTAAATTGTATTATTTTATAGTTACCTTAAATTGTATTATTACATAGCATACTTGAGCACTTGATCTCTTAAAAACTGATTATTACTATAACAGAGGAATTAATCCAGACCCTTAATGAACATGTTCAGAGATATAAAAATGGATAAGCGACATTTACTACACTTGAGGAACTCACAGTCTAGGTGGGAAAACAAACCTAGAAACAAATAATTAAAACAACCACCACAACAACTTAGAAGTACAGTGTTAACATGATACAGTCAATGTACTGCGATGACATTTGAGAACTCACCCTGGGAGAGTAAGTGGAATGTGGGTGGATTTCCTGGAGAAACTGGCAACAGAGCTGACCCTTAAAGAATAATTAAGAAGTTGAACTGGGCCCGGCGCGGTGGCTCAAGCCTGTAATCACAGCACTTTGGGAGGCCGAGACGGGCGGATCACGAGGTCAGAAGATCGAGACCATCCTGGCTAACCCGGTGAAACCCCGTCTCTACTAAAAAATACAAAAAAACTAGCCAGGCGAGGTGGCGGGCGCCTGTAGTCCCAGCTACTCGGGAGGCTGAGGCAGGAGAATGGCGTAAACCCAGGAGGCGGAGCTTGCAGTGAGCCAAGATCCGGTCACTGCACTCCAGCCTGGGTGACAGAGCGAGACTCCGTCTCAAAAAAAAAAAAAAAAAAAAAAAAAAGAAGTTGAACTGGAGTGACTGGAGAAGTTTTTGAGATTCTAGATCACTGGTTAAATATAATTTGAATAATTAATAATCACCTACTCTGGACCCAATATTGTTTTAACTAGTGTTAGGACAAATATAACTGTAGGGTATAGTCCTTGCCTATAGGACAACTTACAATCTATTGAGGAGGTAAAGTGTATGCCTCAAATAAAATGCTGATGGTAGACAGCAAAGTGCAGATTGCAATAGATAACGCATTCATTTTTTCATTTAACAAATATTTATTTTATATTTATTTTATAAATATGTTATATACTCTTCCAGGCACGGAGGATATGACATTGGACAAACACACAAAGTCACTGGCCTTGTGGAGGTCACATTCTAATGGATATTAATAGAGATTAACATATATGTAATATAGGGGTTTAAAAAAATCATCATCATCAATGTGTTTTGGGTAATAGCATTCCAAATCTTAACTCTGAAGAAAAGAATACAATCTGCAAATAGAGGACATCCTTAACCAAAAAATGTCATCAACAGAAAAACGCTAAATAGTCCAGTAAAATCTTTGTATTTCTTAAAATATTCTAGATGGCAATTCATAACTATATTTTCCATTAATAGTCATCAATTTGAGCTAGTGTAAAATATTTATAGCAAATAGACTATTGTTTTCTGTTACAAGGCATTATCCACTCAATTTATTTAAATTTTTAACCAAAAAAGACACCATTTGACAAAAGCAAAACAGATCTTCTAAGGATTCCCCAAATCCTAGAACATTATACATATTTAAATCTAAATATTTTAAATGTACGTCTTTGTGAACTTTTTGAGATGTGGAGACAGTAAACAGTAGTTCACAAAGCACAGGATGTGGGCTAAATGTTTCCCTGTCATAGAGAAGTAGGAAGAGATCATAAGAAAGTGACAAAGACACTGGGGCCAGTTGTATTTATTATTACTTACCTAAGATCTGGTCACTCTCAGGTATTTACTATGACTTGCTAATAATTCTGAAAAGAGCTATATTATAGAAGAGATAAAACCCAGAAACACACCCAGGTGTTTCACAAAATAAAACTATGATGCATAGTTTTATTCATACCACTATAATATGATGCATATTATTCATACCACTCTTCCTGGTCTGAGAATTCACAATAATGCTATCAACCTGCCTCATTTTAATCAACCAGTGATTATGGAAAGTTGATCTCTTTGAATTAAATCCATCACATCAAGAAAGCAGTGCCATAACAGTTTCAGTATTTACAGTGACCGAGAAATCATTTGCCCCCTTGCATGCCTTGCTTCTCATCCTGTTCAGTTGCAAGACCAGAAAAGTTGAGGAAGGAGGTTTCCCTTCATGGAAGGGGATGCATTGACATAATTATCATATAGTTTCATTTAGCGTTGATAACACATGTATTCTGCCTCAAAACTTTCCTGAGAGCGATGCCATGAGCTGCATAATAATCACTATGCTTTGATTAATTATTTTGCCAAATAAATGGAGGGATTAATTTCACTTACATACACTGATAGCCTCAGTTTCTGCAGGGTATTGCTTCCACCTATGGCAACTATTTGGAATCAAAATAGAAGTAATACAAATTGCAGTGCTGAGCATACCAAATAGTTACAGTAAAAAGATTCCCATTTCTATTATCAGAATCAAAATATCACATGAAGTTTAGAACTTGGAGTGAAGAAAACTCCTAATTAAGGGAAACTTTTGAAAGCCTTTAGCAAGTTCTTTGCTGAATGCATTTATTTAGTTTCTTGATCCTCCAACCAATCACATTGACAATGACAAAAGATATGCAAATTTAAACTGACAATAGTCAAGCCACACTGCTCTGACTCATACCAATAGGGACGTTTTCAGCATATATTCAGCTTGATATTTACACTTGAAAGGGTCAATGTAACCAAAGAACATTTTAATAGTTATTCTTGGCTATAATCTGAAAGCTATCCCATAATCATTGACCAAGAACAATGCAAACAAGAATCAAATTTATTTTGCAAAATTAACATATGAAACACGTGCATGATTTAAGCCCAGCAGAATTATGTGTTTACTCTGTCACTGTTGAATAATTGCATAGCAACAAGAAATATGCATTACTATGTTTGAATCACTATTTTGATTATACGTTTTAAGCAAACAAAACATTACGTTTTTGGTAGAATAGATCATTCGGGGTAACTTGGGACTAAATTTTCCTCCCCATTCACTCAAAGAATCCGGACTAATATATGATTGAATTCTCACTAAAAACTATATGGATGGTGTACTGAAGAATAATAACAAGCTATTCAACCAAAATCATTTGTTCACAATGGAAATAAGTTTTACCAAAGAAAAATACAAACATCCTATTAGAAACTACTATTGAAAGTAGTGCCTAAAATTTAAGCTACAATTGAAAAAAAACTGAGAGTTCTGTTTGCTTTTTATTCTTCTACCTACCTACTGATTGCGTATTACAGTCCTATAGTCTGTAATAGAAAGATTACAATTATCAGGTTTGGAAACTGTAGAACTACTAAGTTCCAGTTAATGTGTCCAATAAAATAACAGTGATCTTAGTTCAGTCCCTAGTGGACAAAAGTAGAATAACTATTATTTGGCATGATTCAGCAGGCGATGACCTAAGCGAGTGTGACCACACAGGAACAAAATAGAGCATTTGTCCTTTCCCTATCTTTTATCTTTTTAAAGGGATTGCCTGGTGTACAGACTAACTTAAAGAAGCCTGATTGCATACCTATTTCTATGTACCAAGTGAATCCATTAACGAGGGAGAGAAGCTTTTCACAAATTGGGACATTGCCTCCATTCTAGTGGCATAGTCAGTGGAATATACTTATTCTCGACTGCCTATTATTAAACAGAGTGCAAAGACAGAATGAATTGCAGAAGTGTGTTCATAATTTAATAGGCATATCTTCAACAAAAACTTTTAAATGGTTTGTAGATAAATAACTGGATAAACTATTTGATTTGATTTCTATAAATTGAGATTACATTCATACTCGACATTAACATTCATAAAATAATATGGATACTTAAATTCACCAGGTACTGTCTCTGTAACTACAATGCCCTGAGAAGGGAGGTATTTCAGGAATATAGTAGAGACTACATGTTGCGTTCAGCCCAAATCTGCAGGTGCATGTCTTCCTCTACAGCCAGCGTGTTCTCATTGTGAGCAAGCAAGCCTTTTCTGACAGTTCACATTACAATGTATCTTTTTAAATTTTTTTTTCTCAAGGACAGAAGAAAAAATATTTAACAGAAATCAGTCCTCTACTATTCTACCAGTTGCTGAAATTAACAGTTCCCTTTACATAAATATACAATTTCTCCAACCAAATATTGTATTTTATATTTACTCTCACTTCATGTTAATTTTTCTAAAGGTTAAAAAAAAAAACAAATACTTTGTGATGATTTGCCACCCCAGTGGCACAAAATTTTCTGGTGCAAAATCGATTTGATCTTATTAATTAGTATAGTCATTACGATTATTTATTTTTCACCAACTTGCTTAAGAGGTACATGCTTTCTTTCTTAAGGTAGGGTTTTGACAGAAAGACTCTTAATGCTGAACTTTAAACAAGAGAAACCAGAAATGTCATAAAATTTACCAGGGCTAGACACACACACGGGGTGCCCCCACACATTCATAGGCTTGCGCAAGCCCCCAAAGCTTGGCTTACCCAGGAAGCCAAACCCAGACAGCCGTCTTGCAATTGCAAACACTGCCCCCCTGGAGCAAAAGGTAAACACACAAATGCGCCCCTAAGGAACTTTAAGTTAGCTGCAGTGCAAGAACGGAAAAAGCTCCGTGCTATTAGAAACTGAAAGCAATCACTTACTTTTTGCAGCCACTGAGTATAATTTTCCATCACATGTTCCAGATGTTGAAGTTTCTGGGAAGAGAAATCCGGTTCCACGTGTGGAGCATCTCTCTGCAAAGCGTTTGTGTTGTACTGGTCTGTCGTACTCTCACGACAGTTCCCATCGTGTTCTGGAAGAATGAAAGTGTAGGCACATTGCCCATGTTGAATCCGGTTATATCTTCTCCCACTGTTTTCTGGACTTCGGCGCTGGTTGCTGCACCCTGTGTGAGTCAGAATGGCAGCGAGGAAAGCAAAGGAAAGGAAAACTGTCATTGTACTGCCAGCACTCTCCTTCCGTGCCTCTCGCAAAACTTGCTCCTTTCTTCTGACCTCTAAACTAGTTCTTTATTTCAGGTAAAACTGCTTGTTTGTTTGACTCTATCCCCCTCACAGAAAGCGTTTGAAGAAGAATGATAGAAAACTAGCCATTTGTTAGCTTTGTTCTAAAATGTTAAAATTTTTTATTTCACTGTAATGATATTTTCCTTCGTTAAAACTTGAGATATTTATTGCATAGTAGCTGAGATTTATTGTTTCCTCTCTGTGTGACCGTTCAGCGTGGAGCCTGCCTGAGTCAGCTGCGTGTACATATTCTAGACCCTTTCCTCTACCCTATCTGCTTCAGATCTGCTATTTTCTTCCAGACCTCAGTGAGTTTTATTAAGGTTGCACATCCAAGCCAAGCTGGAAGCAGGCAGCCTTTCACAAGATGACTTGACAGGAATGCGTGAGTGTGCCCCTATGCTAAGGATTGCTGATGGCTTAAGGCGGCAGGATCGTCTTACAAATTGGCTAGATGCGCATGACCTCGATCATGTATGGCCTTCCCGCCCCCTTCCGCAGACAATTGCCTTGAGCCTTTAGCAGATTCATGGCAAATCAATAAATAGAGCAGTCCACCTTAATACACTTTTGGTGTGCATGCTGACCTACTAAAATACAGCAAACTAGCAGTATGTTTTTAAAGTTATTATTTAGTCGAGGGACCCTAAGAAGAAAATTGGCATGATGTCCAATGAAATTATTTTTGATAGAGAATGATAAACCCGTATCATTATTAAATGTCTTTTAAAACATGTATTCTTGACTCTGAGGAAAATATGTAAAATAACAATTTTACAGAGAGTATTCTTTCATTATATTCACTTAGACTTTTAGAAGTTGAAGAAAATAGAGAGGATCAAATTAGCAAGAAAATTAGCATCATTTGTTGCTTAAAGCAATATGTTGCACAAAGCAATATAGTATGTGCATATTAAAGAGGATTATCTAAGTACCTTTTGGTATAGGGGTCTTAAATGAAACTGGTGTCCTGATCAGAATGCAACCCTTCATGTTCCGTGTATATAAACTGAGCAACTTCCCTACAAAAACAATGTGGCTACAATTTAAAGCAGTGGCTTGAGAATTATTAATTCCTGTGGTGTATCCTAATCCTATATTTTACAAGGATCTCTTTGGTGGCTACGGCTGTCTTTAACACTGGTATGGAAGTTTACATAAAAACCTCCTGTGGCTGCACAGACACACCATGTGAAAACAAGCATATATCAGGTGTGCTAACAGCCAGCAATGGGCTGTACAGGAGACATCTCTGTGCTTCTGTGAAGGAAGAAAGAAAAATTATCAGAAGATGATTTCCCAAAGGCAGCGTATAAACCTTTGAACAAAGGGACCCATAAATATAAAGAGGCGATAATTTTAGAATTCAGGGAATGGCTCTGAGATGTTTACTAGATGCAGAAAACATGAACTATGAGTTGGGATTTTCATTAGGAACTGGGAGGGCTTTTAGGCAACTGCAGTCATGGTGTAAAAACAGAAGCCACAGCTGTCATCTCCATGTCCTGGAAGGAGAACAGGGCAGTGGGTGAAGGTTGGTAGTGCTTAGAGATGGGCATTTAGGGAGAAGTTAGAGGAGAGGTCAAAACAAATTCCAGAACTAATGCGATTTACTTGGGGAGAGAAACCTTGCCGAGATTCATCAGTCCTTTCCACACTAAATAACAAATTTCTGATTGGACAGATATGGAAGCAAGTTATGCCAAACACAGCAATAAAATATTTGAACCACTTTTGCAGCCTCTTGAACTTTTGCGTGTCTCCTCATTGAGTCATGCATCACTCCTGTGCAACAATAATAATGGCATGCATTAAGACCTTACTGTTTCCAGGCGAAGCACTCCTTACGCACTATCTCATTTAATCATTCCAACAAACTTAAGATCATGGATATTATGTTTAACTCCAATTGATCAATGGGAAAACTGAGTCACAGAAAGGCTAACAGGATGCAATTCACAGAGCTGGCAAGTGATGGCGCCAGTATGTGAACTCAGGCAAACGGACTCAGCCTGTTTCAAACCACCAAGCCAGCCTGCTTTTGGAAATCTCTGCAAGGAATGAAAGCAATTTCAAAAGCGCTCCAGCTGCATTGATTTACAGTCCTAAAGCAGGAGAAGTGACGTACCTAGAAGAAAAAGGACTGTAAAAACCAGAGCATCTCTCCAAAGCGATTAAGGCGTTTTCTAGTGTGAGTGCGCGCGCGCACACACACACACACACACACACACACACACACACACACACACAGTGACAGGTAACCTACGCACAGCCACAAAGATGAAGTGCACTGGCAAAATGCAGATTGTCTAAGGACACTTTCCAATAATGTTTGATTTGAAAATTATCCATGGAAAGAAGAGAGTCCAAACCTGAGACCAGAAGTGTTTTGTGAAGAACTAAATACAGTAGAAAATTGGCAGAAGACTAATGGATGAGTGGTGAGGTTTCTATTAAAGTGCTCCTGTGTTTTTAAACAGCCCAGACTGTTAAAAATCTGTTCCTCCACGTGTGTGTCTCTGTGCGTCTATGTGTCCATATCCATGTGAATTTTCGCAATTAGAATAAATGAAAAGCAGGAATGCACAATTTCCTGAGGGAAAAGTAGACAACTAAGAAAGGGAAGCCTAAAATGCAAATAAAAAAGGAGGGGTCGGGGGACAAAGAGACAGAGAAAAATGTAGAGACTGATTTATTTCTTTTCCAGAAAAACAAAATCAACCACAAACCATAACACTGGAAATACTAGTATCATTCTGAAAAAAATGTCTGAAGATGAATTTTAAGCAATGAGAAAACCCAAGGATGTACAGAATTGACTCCTGTGTTTTTGGAACTACAGTTAAGGAGACTGTAGGCACATTTAAGGATACTGACACACTGAAGATAATATGTTTTGGGGATCATGCATCTAGGCAACAGCAACACTGTTGTTTGTCGTTGATTATTCAGAAATGGGGCACAATTCAGGGTGCATTAAACTTTAGAGAGTAGGGCCGGATGCAATGGCTCATGCCTGTAATTCCAACACTTTGCGAGGCCGAAGTGGGAAGATCGTTGGAGCCTAGGATTTTGAGTACAGCCTGGGCAGCATAGGGTGACCCTCCCTGTCTCTACCCAAAATAAAATAAAATAAAAATTAGTCAGGTATGGTGGCATGGCCAGAACCTGTGGTCTCAGCTACTCAGGAAGCTGAGGTGGGAGAATCGCTTGAGCCCAGAAGGTTGAGGCTACAGTGAGCCATGATTGCCACTGCACTCCAGCCTGGATGACAGAGTGAGACCCTTTATAAATAATAATAATAATAATAATAATAATAATAGGCAAATAATAAGAACAAGTCAATTAAAATTCATCTACCAAACCTCCATGAAGGGTAAAATATTTCTAAAGAACTAAACAATTCTATTCAATTGAATTCTGTGGTAGCTTGAACACAAAACTTTGTGTTTTATTAGAACTCTAGAATAAGGAAGTGTAGGCTTTAAGGTTTTGATCTCATATCTACAAAGAGTCCTAGTAAATGTCCCACTCATTCTGAAATTTCCAAAGGGACCGAGAGCCATTTATACCAGAACTTCATGTGCCTAAATCTGTCCTAAGAACCAGTTTTTGCTAATTCTTTGGTAAAGCTTTCTTAATTTCTCCAGGTCCAATAAATGGCTCTCTGTGTTAAATTTCAATAACCTTCTCTTCATGTCTCCAAAACTGCACTGCTCACGTTGCTTGCTAATTGTTGCCTTTTTTAAAAATCTGTCTCTTCCTTTTGCTGTGAGCTGCTAAAGTAATCTTCTCTTTGTCATCATTGATTCCTCAACATTCACTATGCACTTTGTTTGAGGGAATGAAAGAATAAGCAAATAAATGAATGAGCTGATTAATGACTCAATTGGTACAACTTCCTGACTCTCTATCTGGTTACTACATGACTGGCCACATTCATTGCATTTGTTGGGTGAGTTTGCCTAGAATCCCTAGGCATAAAGAACTGAGGATAAAGCCAAACTTATTCTAAAGAATTAGTTAGACATAAGAGCAAAGTGCAATAATAATTCATAGTATTATTTAACCCTTAACAAATAATTTTCTCATCGAATGTTTACAGAACCCCCATAATTATGTAATATTATATACTATTGTTCCCATTTTGCTGATGAGAAATGTGGAGCCATAGAGGTTAATTGCCCAGGATCTATGATATCTTAGGAGGCAGAATAGGAATTTGACCCTCAATCCATCTAACTCTGAGGCTCACATTCATTTCCCACTGAGCTATATTGTGTATGAGAATACTTCAATATTGAGAAAATATTTCTTAGAATTTAGGGGACAGGAACAACATGGTGACTTCCCCCCTTCAGAAGTCCCTTTCCTCTGAAACCCATGGCTTTCACAGATTCATGTTATGATCTTCCAAAACAGAGATAATATTAAACCAGGATGCACCAGTATGATTAGATGTGCTTACCAACAGCCAATCTGATTAATCAGGTTATACTTTAGAAATATTCTACATGGTTGGTCCTATGACATGTCATCTGTTAGATATCTTGATCATCACTCCAGGTCTACAGTAAAATCAAAATATATGAAAAAAATAGTATTTATTTCTCAAAAATACCACCAGGCAATGAGATTCAAGGAAACACTCCTCTGGTCTTTATACAACCACTTATAAGGGAAAAAGGGGTGGGAAAGTATTCTCCTACTTTGTGTTCTGAACACAATGTGGTTCAGCACAGCAAGGGTCCCATATTCTATGACTCTGCTCAGGCACTTTTAGGGATCAAGACTATCATCAGGGCTATAGAAGTGGCAGCTCTATCTAAAAGGAGTGAAGGCACTTGGCTGTAGTTCCTGGAAGCAGAGCCAAGACTCCTTCACTCAACTATGTAGGCAGCAAAGGTATCCACAACAGATGGAAATATCACAGGGGACAAAATCAAAAACAGAAGAAGATGGAGGATATCACCTGGTAACTGAAGGCACTTCATGAGGACATGTAAAATATCCATTTAGAACTCCCATACTAACTGGGAGGATGTTACAAAAAGCTGGAAACACTGCAGCAAGTGGGATGAAGACAGGAGGCATATAGATAAGTGAGGAAAATAAAAATTATTATATAAATATTCCTCTGCCTTTTGATGAGAGAGATTTCTGGTAATTGTTAGGTGTCTTGTTTGTTAAGTAGGTTTAATTTTATTTTATTTTTGAGACAGGGTCTCACTCTGTCACCCAGGCTGGAGTGTAGTGGCATGATCTCAGTTCACTGTAGCCTCTGCCTCCAAGGTTCAAGTGATCCTTCTACCTCAGCCTCCCTAGTAGCTGGGACTATAGGCATGCGCCACCATGCCTGGCTAATTTTTGTTTTTGTAGAGATGGAGTTTCACCATGTTCCCCAGGCTGGTCTCAAATTCCTGGAATCAAGCAAACTACCAGCCTCGGCCTCCCCAAGTACTGGGGTTATAGGAATTGTAAGTTGGTTTCAAACTATAGATACGCAAGTTCGAAACCACTGGGACTGAATTAATTTGCTCTACCTAAGAAAGGAGGGAAGGGATTAAGAGACTCAGGGAAAGATCTAGAAGTGGGGGACTGGAGCTAGAGAGGTTTAGAGGTTCTGTGTCAGGCAGAGCTGCTAAAAGAGAGAGGAGGCCTGTGGCTGTGTAACCATGAGAGACTTGGGAATATAAATCAGGAGATTTGGAGTGAAATAATGTTTCCAGTGAGATCAAACTCATCTTATCTGTTTCAGTAAAATATATACTTTGGGGCAAATGACTTCTTAAGGGTGAATAGGAGGAATTGAAGCATTGGTCTTTGCTTCAAACATGGGAACAGGTAACATATGTATCACATAGACTATTATTGTGAATGCAATTGAAGTCATTTGTTTCAGGTTTGTTTTTCACTCTAGATCAGAGTCCCGAGGGCTAGGACTGTGTCTGTCTTATTGATCTGTCTATCCCCTTTTCCTGGCACAGAGGAGGAACTTTATAAATATCCAGCTGACTGACTGATTCATTCGCCTTAAATCTCAGTGATGAGACGTGAAGACACAGAGCCAGTGCCTTACAAGTTTTTGGGTGCTAGACTTGCACAGACCCTAGAGATCTCACTTTGTGGTGAGTCACAGAAGGCACCCAGAGTCCATAGATTGCAAAAGTCAATCCCAGTAATGGTAGTGGAATAATACCTAATACTTCCAGCCACCTATGAACATTGCCAAGGTTGAAAAACCATTCAAGAAACATCTCAGAAATACTTTTCAATGTGAGATTAGTTGTTAATTCTACAATGAAGGTCACTTCTAAATACACACAAGCCAGAAAAGAAAACAAAGAGCTGAGGACTGTATGAAGCAGAAATAAAGATGCCAACATTCCCCTCATACCAGAATGAAGAAGGACTTCCATTGGAGACCCCGTGAGATTTTATTAGAAAAAGCATATAAACTACTTTGCATTTACTAACTGCCTCCTTCTTTCTTCTCTTTTTCCCTACAGAAGTCTTGATTCCTAGATGAGAGAAGAATGCAAAGGCCTCTCTGTCTCAACTTTTCCAACTCCAGAAAGCATATGTATTTTACATGTTCTAAGAAACTCTAAAAAAGAACAAGTAATTTCAAGAAATGCCTAGAATTACCATTTGATGGGTTATGGTACCCAATGGTACTTGGATAGTTCATATAGCTGGTTCTTGTAGCCAAAGTACCCTCCACTGAGAGTAACTCAGTGATGTAGGACTTTCTGTTCAGAGGGAAATCTATGTTGTGGTCACAGAGTTGTGACAACCTCCACTCATAAGTTAGAAAAAGAATCATTCACAAGCATTGTAAACTCAGATTAAAAAAAAAAAAAATACTAGGGAAATAAGATCCTTAATGTTTTCTAAAATGCTTGTTTTCTTCTCTTAGTCTTATTTTATACTCTCTCTTAATCTAATCTTACTTCTGATGTAATACTGTCTTATCTCTCTTTCCTCCTGCCAGATTGGATGAACTGTTTCATAGTGGTTAAGGTGGGAGGATACAGACTGCTTTGTTTTTGTTTTGTTTTTTTAATTTCTTGTCTATGCTAGTCCATGTTAGATGATATTAGAGAAGACATTTAATTACTCTAAGCTCAGCTTCCTTATCTGTAAAATGAAGACCGTAATAACAGTACCCATTTTATAAGAATGTTGTGAAGATTAAATAAGGTAGTGGATATAAAGTACTGAGCACAGTGTCCAGACCATATCCAAGTGCTCTCAATGTTAGTTCTTTTTTCTAAATGTGAGTTCTTTTTTTGTGCTCAAAAATTGTGCTACTTTTTGCCTTGCTTAGTTGAATTGTATAAGTACATTTACCTAATTTCATTCCCTATCATTTTGCCCTCCTAAATGTTTAAAATTATTTCTGAACGTCTTAAAAAATCACAAATTTAAGAAGCACATTTTAAAATGAGAGGATGCCCATGTTCACAATGATATTCATGTAAATAGCTCTGGGTTCTTGAGGGCAATGTTGTTCTTTACTGCGGCATCCCCCTAGCACCTGAAACAGTGAATGCCTCTCACATCATTGGTGCTGGAAAGGTATTTGTTGAACGAATAAAATGAGTTGGGGACAATTCAGTAACAATGTACTACTCTGGCTACTGAGACCAGAGAAACATCAAGTAGGGCAAACAGACATGTAAACCAATCACATTTGATAGTGAAAATTTTATGCCCTGAGAGCTATGGGAGCAATGTGGATACCATTTATGGCTTCATCACCATGACTTGTTATCTGACTCAATTCCGGCCAATTCAACTGGATGATCTTATTTTCAAGAACTTCTTTTATGGCTAGACTTGTGGCATATATCATTCCATTCTGTTTCCTCAGAGATAATGTGTTTGCCTCTGATACACCAAAAATGAACTGGAACACTCTATTATTAATCTTATATGAAATACACAGTTTGGTATGAACTGTGCATAAGGAAAAGATCTTAATATATATATAATTATATATAATATTATATATATAATATGTTATTATATTATATATTAAAGATATATATATAATATTTCCAAAGCCATTCACTCCTTCCTCAGGCTCAAATCAACTTAGAAATTTGGTAATTAAAGTAGAACATAAACTATGGTACATAAAACACTAAAAACATAGTGCTTGGCCGGCAGCGCGTTCCAAGCCTGTAATCCCAGCACTGGAGGCCGAGACGGCGATCACGAGTCAGGAGACCGAACCATCACTGGCTAACCGGGTGAAACCCCGCTCTACTAAAAGTACAAAAAACTAGCCGCGAGGTGCGGGTGCCTTATCCCAGCCTACTCGGAGCTGAGGCAAGAGAATGGCGTTAACCCGGGAGGTCGGAGCTTGCAGTGGCGAATCGCGGCCACCGCACTCCAGCCCGGGTGACAGAGCGAAGACTCCGTCTCAAAAAAAAAAAAAAAAAAAAAAAAAAAAAAAAAAAAAAAACATTGATTGCTAAACCATCTTAGTTCATAACTGACCCATAAAGACTAGTCCTTTAATGTTAACCATAAACAAAGAACCTATCTGGTCTCTGAAAAGTTTATACTTTCTTTTCCATTGATTACATGTCTTTGTTCTTTCCTCTTGATCTTTCTCTTCTAAATAGCACAAATCTTTAAAGGGAGGATTGTGACAATTAAAGAAAGGCTAGAATAGAAGAATAGAAAACAACCATGACTCAAACATGGGAAAGGATTGTCATAGCCACATTGTTCTTCATAGCTAAATTTTCCTGCCACTTGTGATATGTACAAATGGATCACTTTTAGCTCCAGAAGCACTGAACAGGCTGAATATTTTGCAAAATATTTCCCAAATTTCTGTTATGTTCATGCCACTTTGGTGGTATTTGCCATGCCCTATGTACTACTATGTACCTACATAGTTTCCTTAACTCAGTTTTAAACTGTCTACATATCTTAGATTTAACCTAAACAATAGTATTGGGAAAAACAAGCACTCGTTTTTATATATTTTATTACATTTTATATTAAAATAAGTACACAATATGAAAATGAGTATCTGTCCATGTGCTACCCCTCAAATATTTCATTTCCCAGGGGAACATGTACCATACTTTAGGAAATATTACTTAGTCCTATCAAAAGTAGAGTCATCCTGTCCTGCAAAATGAATAAAACGATACCTCCTGTCAATATATCCATGGAAAAAACTGTTGTAGTTACAGTTCCTCAAGATTTGTTTGCCTCATGTTCAGAATGCTTGGTGATTGTTTCCATTCTGTAGTCTAATCAGAAATACAAAGGGTGCTTTTGCATCAGAAGCTTCTGCATTTATGCTGCCAGTGAGCACATGAAGAACCTCCCTCAGTCCCACCCAGGGAAGTCATGGCTGGGATTTGCAATAGCCCTATTTACAGTTCTGTCCACTAACAGAAATGCCCAACTGAAGGCCTGAACTTGCAACTAATGATTGACCAGGAATTTCAATAGCTCTTTTCTTGATTTTGGCATTGGAAAGAATAACGTAGTTATTTAGTATCTGAAGAGTAAATCTTCACTCCCTTTTAGTCTTACGTTTGGAAGAGTGTTGGGGAAATAGTAAACACATTTCCTCTCAAGAGTTGCATTTCCCTGGAGAATTTACATTCCTTCCTGACATCCTTCAAAAGCCATAAAACATATCAGTTCAAAGAGGGAAAGGAGAGTTAATATTTAAAGGAGCTGCTAGGAATCGATTACTTTCAGTTTAATAACGGCTACCATTTCTAGAGTGTGATATATCCAGGGCTATGCTAATTAATGTGCTTGCATTATCTCATCTATAACAATGGTCACAACAACAAAATATAGGACCTTTTATTACCATCATTTTACAGAAGAAAAAACAAACTTAGAGAAGCTGCAGGAAGGACTCAAAGCTAGTGTTTTCTGAACTCAGACCTGAAGTTTTTAACCATTACATATATATAAACCCTCAGTCAGTCTTTTTAAAGCATCTGCTCGTTTAAACCCCAAATTAATTATCTTCCTGATTTTAGTGTACATTTTCTTATTTGTTAATCCAATAAGAAGCATAGAACTTGATAGCCAATTAGACTAAAGAAGTCATAAGAATTAAAAAAGGAAGCTATCCCCAAAAAAGTTAATAATTACATATACTTACTGTATGTCAAGTGCTTTACGTACATTATCAAATTTAACCCTTAATACAATCATATCATATGAATTTTACAGATGAAGAGACTGAAGCATTCGAAATGAATTTGCCTAAGATTATACAGAAGGGACATTTTAACCAGGCCATTTGACTCAAGGGCCCAAACATCTTAATTAACGTGCTAAGGAAAGCTCTCTAAAATTTGTGACAAAAAACAAAGCATGTTTAAGGTACTTACATGTAGGACTGTAACCAGCTGTATCCTCATCTTCACTGGGTGCAAAGGACAAGATTCAGAGTTCTCAGCATATGATCCCGGGTGGGCAGCTTAGCATCACCTGGGATCTTGTTTGTAATGCAAAATCTGGGCCCCACCCAGATCTCCTGAATCAAACACCTGAGTTTGGGTCTTAGCTCCTTTTGTCAGGCCTTGCAGGAAATTCTGACGCAGGCTCAAGTTAGAAAATTGTTGGTTTAATTCTTTACTGCCTAACCCTAGCAGCACCTTAGGATCAGTTAGGAGTTCTGTATAAAAGATGCCTGGGCTTGCCTCTAGAGATTCTAATTCAGTTGATCTGAGATGTAGCCTAAATGCTGGTAGTTGTAAAAATGGATCAGGTGCTTCTAATGTGTTGCCATGGTTGAGAACCAATGGCTTAATTGAAATAGCTAACCAAGAAGAAGTGCTGTAAAAAGAGCTGAATTGGTTTAGTACCAAGAAATAAGGAGTAAACTTACTTGGATATGCCTGATATTTTTCCAGAAAGTTCTTTACTTCTGGGATTATAAAACAATTCCCTTAGTGCCTTTAAAGTTTCGTATATTTGATTTCTGGAGCATTTAAGGACACCAAGATTACTGCATATTAAATAAACTGGACTCAAGAAATCTAATAAACTGGACCTCCATAGCTCGTATTGCTTTGTTGTTCTTGAAGAAATTTATCTACTAAATTTATATTTGTAAAGCCTTTAAAGAATAAAATACTTGTGTCTTGATCACACGTGAGCACAATGTTGACTTTCACATAATAGTTAACAATTGCTGTTACAACACTTTGTCTCTGTTCTCATGAAGTGTTTTTATTCGTTTCTTCCAAAATAAGCAGTCAGTGTCTGTGTTCTTAACCCCCAATACTCTATGATCTGCAGTACACCTGGGGAAAACAACAGTAACAAGTCGTCGCTCTTCTCATATGACTCACAGAGGCTTTGGAGGTACTGATTGTAACCTTTGATTATAACACACACATGGATTCTATATCTTTCACAAAGAAACCATGAAGTTTTAAAGCAATTATTTTCTTATATCAAATTGGCCCCACATGTTTATAACAACACTAGTTACAGTAGCCCAAACATGGAAACAACCCACATGTCCATTAACAGATGAATGTATAAACAAAATATGGTAAATCAATACAAATGGAATATTATTCAGCCACAAAAAAAGAATGAAGTACTGATACATGCTACAACATGGATGAACCTTGAAAACATTATGCTAATAAGTAAAAGAAGCCAGACACAAAAGGTCTTATATGGTTCCATTTACATGAAATATCGAGAATAGGTAAATCCATAGGGACAGAAAGAAGATAAGTGGTTGCCAGGGGCTGTGGGTAGGAAGGAATGCAAAATGACTGCTTACGAGTACAAGGTGTCCTTTTGGTCTGATGAAAATGTTTTGTAACTAGAGAGAGGTAATGGTTACACAATATTGTGAAGGTTCTAAATGCCACTGAGTTTTGGCTTTAAAATGGTTAACTGTAGTGTCTGATTTCACCTCCATAAAAAAAAATTTAAATAATTGGCACGACATCTCTACACACTTGGCATCTGTGTTTTCTTTAGATTATCATGGTATCTATTTAAATATCCATTTTTTAAAAACTTTTATTTTGAAATAGAAAGCTGCAAAGGTAAGTACAGGGAGGACTCATGTACCCTTCACCCAATTTCCCCCACTGGTTACACCTTACATGATTATAGTATAGCATCACAATCAGGACTCAGACATTAATACACTATGAATGTATTGTTTTATGTCATTTTATAGAACATAGATTTGTGTACCACCACCAGATCCAAGATACAGAAATATCCTATCATCACAACAAAGATCTCTCTCTGACTATTCTTTTACAGTTGTAACCAATCTCTCCTTGACACCATTCCTAACTCCTGGCAGCCACTAATCTGGTTTTCGTTTCTATAATTTTGCCATTTCAAGAATGTTATATAAATGGAATTATGTACTCTCTTGGAATTGAAGTGTTTTTTTTTTAATCTATCATACTGTCCTTGGGATCTGTCCAAGTTGTATGTATCAGCAGTTCATTCCCTTATTGCTAAGTAATAATCCATGGCATGTATGCACCACAGTTTGTTTAACCATCACCTACCAAGGGACGGTTTGTTGTTTCTACCTTGGGGCTATTACAAATGAAGCTGCAATGAGCAGTTGTGAACAGATTTTTGTGCAGGCATAAATTTTCATATCACTGCAATAAATGCCCAAGAATGTGACTGCTAGATTGTATGGTAAATGTATATTTAGGGTTTTATTCTGTGTTTTTTTAAAAAATTTTTTATGTTTTTAGAAATGAGGGTCTTGCTATGTTGCTCAGGCTGGCTGAGAACAGCCAGGATTAAGCAGTCCTCCCACCTGAGCCTCCCCTAAGTAGATGGGACTACAGGCACATACCTCTATGCCTTGCTTAGTTTTTAAGAAATTGCCAAGCTGTTTTCAAGAGTGACCATACTATTTTTACATTGCCACCAGCAGTGTACAAGAGATCAACTTTCTCCATATCTTTACCAGCATTTGATATTATTACTATTTTTTTTTTTTTTTTTTTTTTTAGTTTTTCTAATAGTTGCATAGTAATATCTCATCATGGTCTTAATTTGCATTTCCCTAATGACTAGTGATTTTAAACACTTTCTCATATGCTTATTGGCCATGGTATCTTCTCATCAATAAAATCTCTCCTCAAGTTTTTTCCACTTTTTAAATCAGATTATTTGTGGGTTTTGAGAGTTCTTTATTGATATGGTTTGACTGTGTTCCTACCCAAATCTCATCTTGAATGGTAGCTCCCATAATTCCCACATGCCGTGGGAGGAACCATGTGGGAGGTAATTATATCATCAGGGCAGGTCTTTCCCATGCTGTTATTGTGATGGTGAATAAGTCTCATGATATCTGAAGGTTTTATAAAGGGGAGTTCCCCTGCACATGCTCTCTTTGCCTGCCACCATGTAAGACATGACTTTGCTCCTCCTTTGCCTTCTGCCATGATTGTGAGGTGTCCCCAGCCATGTGGAACTGTGAGTCTATTAAATCTCTTTCCTTTATAAATTACCCAGTCTTGGATATATCTTTATTAGCAGCTTGAGAATGGAGTAATACAGTAAATGGGTACCAGTAGTGGGGTGCAGCTATAAAGATATACAAAAATGTGGAATTAACTTTGGAACTGGGTAACAGGCAGAGGTTGGAAGAGCTTGGAGGGCTCAGAAGAAAGATAGGAAAATGTGAGAAAGTTTGGAACTTCTTAAAGACTTGTTGAATGACTTTGACCAAAATGCTGATACTAATATAGACAATGAAATTCAGGCTGAGATGGTCTCAGATGGAGATGAGGAACTTGTTGGGAAATGGAATAAAGGTGACTCTTGTTATGTTTTAATAAAGAGACTGGTGGCATTTTGCCCCTGCCCTAGAGGTAGGTGGAACTTTGAACTTGGGAGAGATGATGTAGGATATCAAGTGGAAGAAATTTCTAAGTAGCAAAGCATTCAAGAGGTGACAGAGCATAAAAGTTTGCAAAATTTGCAGCCTGACAATGCAGTAGGAAAGAAAAACCCATTTTCTGGGGAGAAATTCATGCTGGCTGCAGAAATTTGCATAAGTAAGAAATCAAATGCTAAATACCAAGACATGGGTGGGGGTTGAGGGGGGTACGTCTCCAGGCATGTAAGAGACCTTCATGGCAGCCCCTCCCATCCCAGGCCTGGAAGCCTCCGAAGGAAAAATGGTTTAATGGGCCAGGTCTAGGGCCTCTCTGCTCTATGCAGCCACCAAACATGGTGCCTTGCATCCCAGCTGTTTCATGTCCAGCCATGGCTAAAAGGGGCAAATGTACAGCTCAGGCTGTTGCTTCAGAGGGTGCAAGCCCCACCTCTTGGTGGTTTACATGAGGTGTTGGGTCTCTGAGTACACAGAAGTCAAGAATTGAGGTTTGAGAACCTCTGCCTAGATTTCAGGAGATGTATGGACATGCCTGGATGTCCAGGCAGAAATTTGCTGCAGAGGCAGAGCCCTCATGGAGAACCTCTGCCAGGGCAGTGTGGAAGGGAAATGTGGGATTAGAGTCCCCACAAAAAGTCCTCACTGGGGCACTGCCTAGTGTAGCTGTGAGAAGGCCACCATCCTCCAGACCCTAGAATGGTAAATCCACCAATAGCTTGCACTGTGAGCCTGGAAAAGCTGCACACATTCAATGCCAGCCCATGAAAGCAGCCAGGAGGGGAGCTGTACCCTGCAAAGTGAGAGCGGTGAAGCTGCCCAAGGCCATGGACTCCCACCTCTGGCATCCGCGTGTCCTGGATGTTAGACATGGAATCAAAGGAGATTATTTTGGAACTTTAAGGTTTAATGACTGCCCTGTTGGATTTAGGACTTACATAGAGCCTGTAGCCCCTTTGTTTGGGCCAATTTCTCCCATTTGGGACAGGTATATTTACCCAATACCTGTAGCTCCATTGTATCTGGAAAGTAACTAAGTTGCTTTTGATTTTACAGGTTCCTAGGCAGAAGGAACTTGCCTTGTCTCAGACAAGAGTTTTGACTATGGACTTTTGAGTTAATGCTGAAATGAGTTAAGATTTTGGGGGATTGTTGGGAAGGCATGATTGGTTTGAAAAAGTGAGGACATCAGATTTGGGGCGGGGGGCAGGGGCAGAATGATATGGTTTGGATGTGTCCCCTCCCAAATCTCATCTTGAATTGTAACTCCCATAATTCCCATGTGTCTTGGGAGGGACCCAATGGGTGATAATTGCAACATGGGGGCAGGTCTTTCCCATGCTGTTCTCATGACAGTGAGTAAGTCTCACAAGATCTGACAGCTTTATAAAGGGGAGTTCCCCTGCACATGCTCTCTTTGCCTGTCACCAGACATTACTTTCTTCTCTTTTGCCTTCTGTCAAGATTGTGAAGCCTCTCCAGGCATGTGTAACAGTGAGTCCATTAAATCTCCTTCTTTTTTTTTTTTTTTTTTGAGACAGAGTCTCGCTGCGTCACCCAGGCTGGAGTGCAGTGGTGCAGTCTCCGCTCACTGCAAGTTCCGCCTCCTGGGTTCACACCATTCCCCTGCCTCAGTCTCCCAAGTAGCTGGAACTACAGGGACCCACCACCACGTCTGGCTAATTTTTTGTATTTTTAATAGAGACAAGGTTTCACCGTGTTAGCCAGGATGGTCTCAATCTCCTGACCTCACAACCCACCCGCCTCGCCCTCCCAAAGTGCTGGGATTATAGGCATGAGGCACTATGCTCGGCCAGTCTCTTTCTTTATAAATTGCCCAATCTCAGGTATGTCTTTATTCGCAGCATGAGAAGGGACTAATACATTTATATATTCTATGTATGATTTTTTTTGGGTCAGATATATTGTTTACAAATATTTTCATCTGTCTGTAGTTTGTCTTTTTATTTTCTTAATTACTTAATTATTAATTTTTTTTATTATTACCCAGATAACTAAACTGAGAGTACACAAAAAGCAAACTACAAAGAAACATCCCTCATTATTATACAAGCAAAATTTTAAACAAAATATTAAGTAGAATTCAAAACATATAAAAATAATTATAGGAGCAAGTTGGTTTATCTTAAGGATCCAAGACTCATTTAATATCTGAAAATCAACCTAGTTGATTTTGGCCTAACTAACCTAGTTAGGTTTTGGCCTAACTAAATGGCAAGGTGAGTTTGGCTGACATGGAAAACACTGGAAGGATTAGATTTGGGAAAGGGAGAGACCAGAAGCTTTGATTCAGACATGTTAAGTTTGAGATTCTTATTAAAGAGCTAGCTAGTAAGCAGTTGGATATATGATCTAGAATTCAGAAAAAACGTTCATAATAGAGATATAAATCTGGTGATTATTCCTGGGTATATTGATGATATTGGAAGTTATGAGAGTGCAGACCACATCAAGGGAGTAAGAGTAGACAGGGAGGAGGAAAAGTTGACAACTGGGCTTTGAGGGACCCCAGTGTTAAGAGATTAGGAAAATGAAGATAAATCAGCAAAGGAGCCTATAAAGGAGTAGCGGTGAGGCAGGAAAAAAAACAGGGAGGTGTGTGTCCTGGAAGTCAAGTGAAGTGTGTGTTTTAAGGAGGAGGATGTTCACTATAGCAAATGTGTAGCTTTTAGTTCAAGTAAGAGGAGGACTGAGAATTGTTCAATGGTTTTAGCAACATGGAAGCGGACGACATCCTCTCAAAGATCAGTTTCAGAAGAATAATGAGAGTCAGAGGTGCTGACGCTGATGCTGATTAGAGTTGATTTAAGAAGGACTGGAAGGCAAGGAGCTGGCATTTTCCAATGAATAGTGACCCCTTCTCAAAGAGATTTGCCTTAAATAGCAATACCAGTCTCAGAGAAGGAGGTATGCATAAAAAGGATTTAAATTTAATTTAATTTTATTTATTTTTTATGTTATTATTATTATTATTTGAGATGGAGTTTCACTTTGTTGCCCAGGCTGGAATGCAGTGGTGTGATCTTGGCTCACTGCAACCTCTGCCTCCCAGGTTCAGGCGATTCTCCTCCCTCAGCCTCCCAAGTAGCTGGGACTACAGGCACGTGCCACCATGTCCAGCTAATTGTTATATTTTTAGTAGAAATGAAGTTTTATTCTGTTGGCCAGGCTGGTCTTGAACTCCTGACCTCAGGTGATCCACCTGCCTCGGCCTCCCAAATCCTGGGATTACAAATGCACCCGGCCTAAAAATGTTTTGCACTGCATTTTCTGCTAAGTTTATGGGTCAATGAGAACACAAAATTTAAACCCTTAGTTCTGGCATGAAAAATGCTAACCTGGACACATTGACCTCTTGAATATTGGCTTGGATCCTATTTGTATAGCTTGCTATGCCAGTAGAGTTACTGAAACAATATCTTTGAATTTGCCAATAAATTATCCTAAGCTCTCTTGCACAAATAAGCAAGCTTTCCTCTAAGAAGCAGTGCTGCCAGAAAATAAGTCTGACTGTGGACACATGAATGCAATATAACCCTTTTACTTGGCTTTACAATTTATTTAAACAGTGAATTACATTTTATGGCAAAATTTTGTAGTTTCCTATTAAAAGGGGCATAAATCTCCAAGATTTATGCTTGGAGATAAATACATTCATATATAAGTAGTTTTACATCTTAAAATTAAGTTACTAGAAGAAAACATAGATGAATTTCTGTATATCCTTAAATAAGATTTTTTTAAGTCTAGAATCAATTTTAAAATTAATCATTTTGATTACCAACAAATATGAAAAGTCTAAATACCAAATCAAAAGACTTTTATGACCAAAATAAAATGACAGAGAAAAAAAATAATTGGAATTCATAGCATAAAAGAAAAATGCAAATTAAAACTATACTAAGCAATCACTCTAAACAATCATGATGGCAAAAATTCAAAAGTTAGACTATATCAAATTGTTGACAACTTTATGGGGAAACTGACAGTCATGCATTACAGATGAGAATGACAATAAAACTCTACTAAAAATTTGGTGAGTTTCATTTAATTACAAATGCATTTATACTTCGACCCAAGATTTTGCTTCAGAGAATTATCCTACAGAAGCATGTAACAAAATAATGAATGTTCAAAGCTGTTCACTAACAACTTGTTTGTAATAGCAAAACAACCCAAGTACCATCAGCTATGAACTTTCGGATGATAGGTGGAGCTGTGGAGCATCCACTCAGAGAACACTATGCAGTTATAAAAATTAAGGAGGTTGCTCTCTAAGTGTGGACACAGAAAGATCTCCAGGATATATTACTAACTGAATTTTTAAAAAGTCATAAAATAGGATATACAGTATGATATCTTTTATTTTAAAGGGGTGACTAGAGTGGACAGGGACAGAGACTGGAAATGGAAATTCTTAATTTTATGGCTTTATTTTTGAATCATATCAATGTATAAACTATTCACATTTTCAAAACTGAATAAAATAGAAACAAAGAAGAACTGGAGTAAAATTCTGATTCACTTATAAACTATGGAACCTTGAACAGTTAACCAACTTGGTTTCTTAGTCTCTAAAATTGAAAACAAATCTTGCTTAAGTCATTTTTTTAACAAATGATATAATATATTTGAAAATGTTTTTGAACCATGAAATGGCATAAAGGGAAAACATATTATCTTTTATTTTTATTTTTCTTAAAATGACTTGCTGGCAAACATATATACAAAAGTAGGTAATAATCTCATCAAGCAAGTATACAGGCACAGAAACATCTAATATTCAGCCTAAGTGTTTTCTTCATTCTTCATTAATTCTTCAGTCAGTTTTCTCAAAAAAAAAAATTTTCATCCATAAAACATTTAATCAGGCCTGGAACTTGTTAGAGAACAGAGACTGGAAACAAAAGGGTTGAATCACTGGAACTACAGCCCTTCTACATTCATCCTTCCAGTACAGTTGCTTTATTCCTTCTGTTGGCTGCTAGGTGGCTGTGTTACAGCAGGTAGTTAGTCATACTATGCAGGGTAGGAGAAGACCCTTCCTTATCCCACCAGGAATGTCAGGCAACCATCAAGTGATGGTCAGGCAGTTGTTAAATTGTCTCTCTAAAATAATTATTGGTCACAGCCAGCACCAAGGAAAGGCAGTCTCCCAATAGATAGAAAAAAAAAAAAAACAAAAAACTGAAACTGGTGGTCAGCAGCTTCTCAATAAGATCTCAGGAGTTGTGTGAGTGGGCTCAAGCATGTGCACTAAGAGACAAAGTGGCAGAGTTTAACTAGTATATGACCTTCCTCTAGGAACACTCACTTGGTAAGGGAAAACACCTCAAGTGAGCGTGTGCACAGCTTCAGTAAACACACTGCGCATGTGACCCCTCCCAGTGCTGGCCGGCCACTGTGTGTGCGCGGGCAGCTCACCACAAGGGGAGATCAGGCGAGAAGTAATGCAACCCTGGAAGCATGCCATGTATAAACCCCAAGTTAAAGGCCTGACAGCACACTTGAATCTCTCAAGTCTCTTGCTTGCCCCTCCTCCGTGTGTACTTTACTTCCTTTTGTTCCTGCTCTAAAACTTTTTAATAAACTTTCACACCTGCTCTGAAACCTGCCTTGGTCTCTCACTCTGCATTATTCTCCTTGGTTGAACTCTTTCTTCTGAGGAGGCAAGAATTGAGGTTGCTGCAGACGCCTGTGGATTCACTGCTGCTAACAGCTGTGTGGATGCCTTTGGCCTCTCCCCTTGCTGCCAACCAGAGAATTCACTTTTACCCAGAGTAGCAGCACATTCTTACTTCTGCCCACAACTTTCGTCATCTCTGCTGTCCTCTTTGCCACAAAATCTTCTATTTCTGGGTTCTCCAGCCTGAGGTATGGCAGTCAGGTGCAGGGGCCATCAACAAGTCACAGGAATGGCTCTTCAGATTCACTTCTCACCACCTCTTATACAGCGCAAAGCTGAGGCTTCTCCTGCTCTCATTTGTCCCGCTTGTACAGAGTGCAAACTCCTCCTGGGAAGCCTAGGACTGCTAGGCCCAGCCACTGCTCTAACCACTTTTTGTTCTAGCTTAATAGTGTGACTTTTTTCTTCAGGCCTCTTGTACCTGCTCTCATAAGAGAGAAATTTTTATGATTCCTGTACCCTTATCTTTGGTCAGCAGTGAGTGGCCATCTCATCACCCACCCTGACGCCACTTCCTCCTTTCCCTTCCACATTTGGGGACTCCGATTTCCCTGCAGATGGACCCATAGCTCCCTGTTCTCATTTCACATGTGTCACCAGCCTATAAAGTTTTCTTACACACATACCTCTCAATTCAGGCCCACTCTTCATTTCAAAAGAGTGACTCAGGGGCAGCTGCAAACACTGTAGACCTTCCCTGAGATCGCTGCTAAGCAACAATACAATTCCAGAAGAGTAAGCTCCAGCCCCACTTGATGAATATCAGATTTTTCAAAAGAATGAAATTTGAAATTTTTTGACTTAATTTGTTTTAAGTATGATTATCATATGACACTCTGAGACACTATAAACAGAGTAGAAAATTCCCTCAAATTTCATCACACACACCAGTACATCACCTACCCAGTCATGGGATCAATCGGAGAGGAAGAAAAAAAATGTCAGTTAAAATAAATCAAACTAAGAGTATAAAGTTTTAACATCACAATTACTCAGGTCAATCTCCAAAAGAAAAGTTCATAAAAACCATAAAATAAACCTATTTCTAAATTGCAGAATTGAAACAAATCTGTCTATTTATTTTGGTGAATCCTCTATTAAAAAGAGAAAAAGATCGGGCGCGATGGGTCATGCCTATAATCCCAGCACTTTGGGAGGCTGAGGCGGGTGGATCACTTGAGGTCAAGAGTTCGAGACCAGCTTGACCAACATGGTGAAACCCCATCCCCACTAAAAATGCAAAAACTAGCTGGGTGTGGTGGCAGGCGCCTGTAATCCTAGCTACTCAGGAGGCTGAAGCATGAGAATTGCTTGAGCCTGGGAGGCGGAGGTTTCAGTGACCCAAGACTACAACACTGCACTCCAGCCTGGGTGACAGAGAGAGACACTGTCTCAAAAAAAAAAAAAAAAAAAAGAGGAAAAGCATCAGTATACATCTTGCCAGACTGCCATAGGAAAGATAAAGCATGTATCTCTAATACCAACATCAATATAAGCCTTCCAGGTTCAATAATAGTTGGAAGTTAATAAGTGTACCACAATCTGCTGAATTATTTTTTCCTGATCTTGGAGCTCAATTTGTTAGAAATGTTGTATGTTTCTTATGTATACTCAAGGTCCCCACAAAGGCCTGAGGCCATAGAATCAGTGTGGTTTCACTACCAAGTTTCAACAACTTCCATGGAATGTTTCTAGATTACACTGGAAGCTGTTTGTTATAAACACTTCCTTATGCTTCTGTCTTCCACTGAGCTGAAAAGATCTCTTTTCTTTCTGGTCTTCAGCCATTGCTAAAGTGCTAACCTATCTGTCCTTGTCCCACTTCCTGGATGCCATGTCCTGTAACTTTGTGCTTTGACCTCAGTGTGACAGCTGTTCCCATGGTTTTGGCTGGAGCTGTTGCATTTACCCAGCAAAAGCTGTTGGCTCCTCTCACTTACTGTAGTCCTGCTGCTCTTGGCTGCAAGCCTCCTGACAGATTGCCGTAGCAATTTTATTAGGTAAAAGACCCTGAGGGAAGCTTGTCCCATGTAACGGGACTACACAATGTTACTGACATCATCTCACCAAGAGAGCAAATATTTCTGCCCAGACCACTAAGTCTCATGCTCATGACTTCAAAATGGATCCATTGTCTATAAACAGCCATGATGCAGTGAGAATAATTAATTCCATGCCATTGTAGGTGAATTAGGAACCCAAAATACAAGTTAGGGACTCACCATTTTTTTTTTTTTTACAATTAGTCTAGGAGATGGATACTTATTAAATAAATTATAAATTAAAAAATGTTTCCTGGAGTCATATTTGGAGGTTCAAAAATACATGATCAATTATAAAGAAGGTAAATTTAAAAATATTGATATTCTGAAGTGTATGATCAACATAAATCCCTTCATTTTGCAGAGAAGAAAGCTGAAGCTCAAGGATTTGCTCCAGGTCATTTTGGCATTTAACTGGAAGCTGCTTGACTCGCTCCCATAATACATTCAACCGTATTTTTTATAATTTATATCCTGAAAAACTAGATCAAATTAGAATTTCAATATCAACCACAAAAGGCAAATTTTATTTTTCTTACTTTGAATGTTCATTTCTGAAATCGATTTGGCAGAATGTTTTCCCACTTCCCTTTTTTCTCATTCTTACCTGATTTTTATATTAAAAAATACTTTCCAATCCCATGATAGTGTTATCCAACACCTGTAAGGGAATTGGAGATCTTCAAAATAAATCTCTACCTGGCAAACCAAATAAAACATGACTATAAATAATCATGGCCATAAAAACTGGACTCACTTGCCCAGGGCCTAAGAGAAATCAGATCAGTAAAAGAAATTAGAGAGAAGATACAGACGGGGTCAGGCGAGGGCAAAGACAGAGTGATCTGTTGTTCTTCTCATATCCCTCTACTTCTGGGGTGTGCAGGTGAGGGAGGTGGGAGCTTTGTGGTAGGGAGAATGGTGATTCTATTTTCCACCATCAGTATTATATTTGTAATCTCTCACCTGAGCAATATAAAATCTATTAAAGTACATAAATAATTCATGAGCTAGGCGTGGTGATTCATGCCTATAATCTCAGCATTTTGGGAGGCTGAGGTGGGTGGATCGCCTGAGGTCTGGGGTTCGAGACCAGCCTGGCCAACAGAGCCAAACCCCGTCTCTACCAAAAATACAAAAACTAATCAGGCATGGTGGTGAACGTCTATAATCCTAGCTACTCGGGAGGCTGAGGCAGGAGAATCCCTTGAACCCGGGGCGAAAGTTACAGTGAGCTGAGATCGTACCACCTCACTCCAGCCTGGGCGAAAGAGCGAAACTATGTCTCCAAAAAAAAAAAGAAGTCATAGACTCCAGTTGTGTTCCCAGAGACCTGGGTTCAAATCCTGCCCTGACATTTAGCTGTGGTGTGCTTTAAAAAAGGTTCTTGTTTTGCTCCAAACTCAAGTTTCTTTCTTTATAACAGGGCAGTAACCATACCGTCCTCCCAGGGGTTGTAATGAGGTTGAAATGAGATAGCACAAGCAGAACACCTGGTATTCATAGAGGCCCAATTAGTGCAGTTTTCATTTGTTTTTATAAAGTAAGACTGTATTAATAAATAGGAAGGAAAATGCAAACAGTACAGAGTAAAACAGATTGTTGGTTTTGTTTCTTTGCAGACGAGTGATGTTTAAAAACCCTTTCCAAGAATACTATAAATTTTCCCAAACTCCAAGCACAGTGAAATTCCTCCTAATGCCACTTGAAAGTTCACTGTGTTTGAGAAATTATATCTGGGGACACCATGTTTGAGACAAGAGACTGGAGAAAAAATTCTTGGTCTGGCTCAGTTTTGACCCCTTGAGATTTATCTTCTTTCCTTTTTCCTCTTCCCTCTTCTCCTCCTCCTCCTCCTCCTCCTCTTCTTCTTCTTCTTCTTCTCCTCCTCCTCCTCCTCTTCCTCTTCCTCTTCTTTTTCTTCTTCTTCTTCTTCCTCCTAGCACTGCTCACATAACTTCCTGGGCAGAAATCCAGTCTTTCTTATAAATAGCAATATGTGCCCTCCTGCAATAGGTTTAGTAAGAACTGAAGCAGGATGAAACCTAAATGGAGGAGAGAACTTAGTCCGCACATGCACACTCCCACCCCTCCCAGTCCCAAAGCGAGCCCTTCTGTAACCTTTGCTGTGACCCTCCTTTCCTTTGTGGCTTGACCTATTCATCTGTTCAGGGAGAGGGTGGAAGGTCACTGGGTGGAACCAACTAACTGCACTAGGAAATCTCCCAGTAATGCAAGAACATTGGGGAAAACCAGGAAAGAAAAAAAATAGATTCACGAAGGAGAAACTACTGCCAAAAGTTGTGATTGAATCTTGTTGGACTTATTTAGAGCATCTTGCTTTGCATATAAATATGAAACTAAACAAATCTCTAAGCCAGCCTGTTTAGACAAAGTTGACATTTCAATGGAAACTAAAACTGTGCCTCAATGATGCCAAGATATCTGGATAAAAAAAATTAAAAACTGCATCCATAAACAATTATCTGTTAAACCTATTACCCAAGTCCAACCCTGTGCCCAGGCACTGATGAGAGGATGAGAAGCAGAACAACAGTCTTTCTCATCAAGGAGCTTGCAGTATGGAGCAGAGGTTATTAATAATAGCATCCTGACTAAAATAGCCCACCATCTTCATTTATCTGTATCTATGACTGTATCTACATCTCTATCTCTGTCTTTACCTCTGTCCCTGCCTATCTATATCTATCTCTCAAGAACAAGAGAATTTATTTTCTAAGTCATTTTCTTCCTTCTAGAATGTATGTCCATGAGAAAAGGAGCTTGGTTTTATTTACTGCCATATTCCCCACCTAAGAATTGAGTCTAACATGACACTCAATACATGTTTATTCATTGAAATAGTGATATAGATCAAAAAGATGTTAACAGGAGACACCAGCAAATCCTCAGGGAAAAAGGATATCTTCAGTGAACCATGAAGGACAGACAGAATTTGGATGGATAAGAGGAAGATAGCATTCCAGGTATGGGCATATAGGAAATGTGGGGGAAATATTCCCACTCTCTCGAAAAGAATGTGTAGGACACCAATGTCTGCCCACTTGGATTTAGGAAGATAAAATATTAGAATTGTTTCCTCATTTCACAGATGTTACCATTAGTCAAACATGGCCTTCAAGTACTTAAGTTTTTAGAAGTCTATAATCCAAGACCTTCGTTCCAAGAATGAATACTCCTTGTTTATCAGAAAACCTAAAGGTCACATTTTAGGAAGTTGAGAAGAGACACAGCTATTGGAGATGCCTACCTTGTACTCTGATATCCACTTTGGTCTCTGGTCCCTTTTGTCCTTCCTGCTTTATGGGCCACCTGGAGTGGAATTCAGTGTGAACTTCTTTCCTCTTTATACATTAAAACCATTCTTGTGTTCAGTTAATTAACAATAAACAAACAAACTCTGAAGCTAAAAACTCTGCCTCCTATGTGTTCGACTGTCCACATGACCTCCCCCACATACCCATTCTTTGTTCATCACCCAAGATTCTAGGCACAAGGTCTTGACCCAGGAGAAGCCATATCAGAGAGGGTTAATTCTGAAGCCTGCCTGTCATTGCTGAAGAAATCCATGAGTATATTACAGAGCCCAAAATTAGAAGCCAAGAATCAAAGTCATTTCTTATTTAAGGAAGGGATCTCGGAAATAAAATACTTGTATTATTTAAAGAAGGGATCTCGGAAATAAAATACTTGTATTATTTCCATCTTGAAACATACTAGCTGCTATTAGTTATAGATTTGTAAAGTGTCTAGCTATGTGCACCCATCGCTATTATAGGAAGGAAGATCTAGGTTTAATTTGAGTTATGTTAAAAATCTATAATAGCAATGGGTAACATGGGTAATGGTGGACTATAGATAGAAATAAATTTCAGTTAATCCTGACCGTGGACCATTTCAGCACATTACAAAACAAACACACCTTCCAAGTAATCTTTGCAGCTCAAATAGTCTGGTATTAATGCTTCTGTTGAGGCAGTCGTTTTTATATAAATAAATATTTGTTTGGCAGTGTAAATTATCAGGCTGGTAAAAACATGGTAGCATTCTGTAGCCTTTCATTTCTCTTTCTGAGCTTCTCTTTCCCCTGCCATCCCTTAATTCAAAGATTCACCTCTGCCCTGAATTCTCACATTGTACACTTTTCCTGGTGGCTCTCAGTCAATTTGCCTACAGACAATTTTCCAATGCACAATTAGCCAAAAGGTAATTTCCTAAATGGCTACTTCTCTGAAAGCAGTTCTGTGAAAGGGATAGCTTTTTGCAAATTGCCATTTGGTAAAATGGTCCATGTTTCTCCCTTGATGAGTGACCTTATCTACTCAGAAGGAACTACCACTATATTCTTATGTCTCCCACATCTGTATCATTTAAATATTCAACTTGTATGTTCCATAGACACATTAAAATTAATAGATCTAAAATCTTCTCAGTTCTTTGTTCCAAATTATTTCTCCAGTATTTTAGAGCTCATTTATCATTATAGATTCATTCATCTTCTCACCTTCTGCATGCAATCAATTGCCTACCTGCTGATTTTAACCTTTTAATTAAGTAGGAGAATGAAATCCATGAAAATTGCATTTTCTATGGGTTCCTAAGTGCTTCTCAATCAATCACCTTCTCTTCATAACTGCTCTCTACCGATAGAGGTCAAATCCATTCCTTCTCTCTCTAGACTAAGCCAGGCCTATTACAATGAGCTCATGTTTAATCCACTTTCATCTAATTTTTCACCTCTTACATTCCTCCTCTCCTCTGCTACTAAAATGAACTACTTCCCACATTTAAAATTACTCAGAGACTCCCTGCTGTCTATAGCAGAAATTCCCAAAAGTATGCTCCATGAAACCCAAATCCTGAAAGACACTGTATTCAAATATGTTGAGAAAGCGCTGCATGTGACACACACACACACA
>NW_016808026.1:4363029-4373280 GCF_001698545.2 Rhinopithecus bieti
TATATATATATATATATATATATATATATATATCCTCCTCTTGCAAAATCACAGAGGCCACTGACATAGCAAAAGTCCAGAAAACACTTGAGGTAAAGAAACCTGCCTATCATTGCTGTGATAGACTGAGTGTTTTTATTCTCCCAAACTCATATGGTAAAACCTTAAGCTTTATGGGATGGTATTTGGAGGTGGGACCTTTGGGAAGTGATTAAGTCATGAGGATGGAATACTTAAGAATAGGGTTAGTGCCCTAATAAGATGACTAGCTTTCCCTCTTTCTGCCATATGAGTATAAAACAAGAAGCCATCTAAACCCAGAAGAGGACCCCGTGAAACCCTAACTACGCTGGCAGTCTGATCTCAAGCTTACAACCTCCAGAACTATAAGAAACAAATTTCTGTTGTTTATAAGCCAACCAGTCTATGGTTCTTTGCTGTAGAAACCCTAACCAAGATAATTGCCTAATCCAGCATATCCCATAAGCATTTGACCAATGATCTCTTCTTTTCCATGTAACAATTATTAACAACCCGTGGAACATATTTTGAAAATGCAGGCATCTGGGGATCTGAACATGCTCCGGAGTGAAGTAAGATGACTGCCCAGCCCACTGCTGCTGCCTTGATTCCTGCCCCCCTTTCACTCTAGAGTTTGCATTCTGGGAATCCTGTAGCACTTGCAGTTCCTCACAAGCAGCATGTCCCTCCAACATTTGGCATGTTGCTCCATTTACCTGAAATGCCCTATTCTAAACTCACCCCCTACTTCTACCTTCTGACTCACTCCCACTTATCGTTCAAAACATGTCTCAAGTTTCATCTCTTCTAGGAAACTTTTTCTGACCTTTCTGATCTGGCTTTGGTTTTTCTCATAATGTCCTCACATTCATCGTAGCACTTACTTTACTTACTTTTAACTAAAACGAATTTCCCTCATGTATGCAATCTCCTCAGAGACCAAATCATTAGTACTTAGTAAGTGCTCAAGAAATAGTTGTTGAACTGAAATAAACAGGACCACAGTGAATGCAATAAATGACAAAACAATGAAGTTTTTAAGAATGTATAAAATATTATAATCCCTCAATATTTCAAAAATACATTTGGAAAACTGTTTTCTTTTGAAAAGTAGTTTATAGTATTCATTGTATTATTTAATTAATGCTATTCCATTTATTAATGTTGTTAGTGATTTTTCATGCAATTACCCTCTTTCATTTGCATTTATATATTTCAACCATTCTTGTCAGATATTCAAATATTTATTCTCTACTACCTAGAACTTAAAGTATAATAAAAAATAAAGAAATAAAAAATAAATAAATACATAAATAAAAAATCAAAAAAAAAAAAAGAAAAAGAATGAGGAAGAAAAATAAACTGCTGAAAATATTCACTGTAGTAACTTCCTACTGCGGAAATTAGCAACACCGCTTTGCATGTTGAAATATAAATACTGCCTAAAATCAACGTAAGGATGCAGAGTCTGTGTCTTTGCTTGGCTTGATTTAAACAACAGCTGTTCTTCATTTTATTTGTCTCAAACTCACCAAACCTGTTTGGGCCGTGAAGCAGGTCTCAGCCAAGCCTCCTATGTTTAGCTGTATATAAAAGATGACAGCTTTTCTTCTGGGTAAAATTAACTCATGCCACGTGTTTCCCCTTAAACCTCAAACCCCTTGTATTCAAGATCTAGGTTTCCAAGATCGAGCAGAGACCATTAACAAAGTTTGACATTGTTATCAATTTATTTATGGATACAGGTTGTGCTTGTACATATATTTATAATAAAGATTTGAGTGAAATATTCACATTTCCAAAGTTATTTACCTCATATTAAAGAAGCTATCCCTCTCGTTTACTCATTTATGATTTAGCCAGTTAACAAATATATGCCGAGCACCTACCATGTGCCAGGACTCTGCTGTCAGAAAGGTCACAGTGAGATAATACTAGTAATAATACTACCAATAATAGCTCTATCTTGGGCATATATAATGTGTAAAGCTCCACGCTAAGTCATGTATGTGTACTATCTCATTTGATATTTTCAACAAGCATGTGTGCCAAGTGCATTGCTATCCCTTTTCATATATTAGAACATCAAGACTTAGAGACATCAGTTCAGCACCCAAGGTCACAGAGCTAGCAAATGGCAGACCCATGGTTTGAATCCAGACAGTCTGTCTCCTGAGAAGCCCCTGTGCTTAGTTTCCAGGCAAAACCGCCAGGCAGTGACCACACAATGCCACTCTACCATCAAACTTCCCACAGACATCTTTGCCCAACCACTGTCACACTGCCTTCTAAACAGCATTGAGTAGGAACCATTTCAGGAGGCTTTGAGGTGACAAAGGCTTAGAGACTAAAATTAAAATGTGTTTATTTTTTAATCAAACAACTTTGGAGCATATGGTGCTGGTGAGTGTTCAATGAATATTAACTGATTGTAGTTAATGGTAAACTGTAGTTAATGTGGTTGTACTGTGTGACCTTTGAGGTACCTTTCAACCCAGGCGTTTATGTGATTAAAGAGGTGGCTTAATCTAGTTGTGTCTAGATTTCATCTCCAGACTCTCTCTTGAAAAATCACATTTAATTCAGGCTCTTTTCAAAGGAATAGACTGGACTAAGCAACACACTTTATAGTTATATTTATATTTATATTAACCTAAAGAGGTTACTCGTAGATGAGAGTCCAGTTAGGTACATATTGGTTTCAACTGGTATCCTATGAGAAAATTGAAATCAGGATGAACTATTACAGCTAACATGAGCCATCGTGGTGGTGTACATCTATAGTCCCAGCTACTTGAGAGGCTGAGGCAGAAAAATTGCTTGAACCCAGGAGTTTGAACTCAACTTGGACAATGTAGCAAAACAGTCTCTAAAAAAAATTTTTTTAAATAGATCTCATATATTGTATGGCATCAGGAAAGGACAGTCAGGAAAAAGTACTAATTTATCTAATTGTATAATATATGAGTTTATGACTTTTCTAGATAAGTAAGCTATTTCAAAATGATGATAATAGGTTTTGTTTGTTTGTTTGTTTGTTTGTTTAGAAAGAGACTCTGTGTCTCTTTCTGTTGCTCAGGCTGGAGTGCAATGGCATGATCTCAACTCACTGCATCCTCTGCCTCCTCAATTCAAGAGATTCTTCTGCCTCAGCCTCCTGAGTAGCTGGGACTACAGGTGTGTGCCACCACACCCAGGTAAGTTTTTGTAGTTTTAGTACAGACAGCATTTCACCATGTTGACCAGGGTGGTCTCAAACCCATGGCCTCAAGTGATCTGTGTACTCCGGCCTCCCAAAGATAAATGGTTTTGATAGACCCAACATACCAGAAGTTGCTTCATAAGAATTTCATCAGTGACAATTTAAAGGAATTTGGTGCACTGAATTGTGGTGGATTCTGAATGTACAAAAATTGCAATTCCCTGATGTTCATCATGTATATTTCCTTCCCCATTTTATCCCCCCTGGCCCATTTCGCTATATTGTCTCCTCATAGGTCAAACAACAAGAGTGCTTAAGCAGTGTATTTCCTGGCTAATTTATTAAGATGGTTTCTTGGGTTATACAATATTCCCAAACCAAAGGCTACTCACTGGCAAGAGAAAAGTATCCCTTTTTTAATTGACAAGGAAAAAATATCTGAATGAATTCCAAGCTATTTGACCACTTTGACCTGGTCTTAGACCTTATTCACATTTCCATGAGCTCAGAGGTGAACTCCAAATCCCACTTTGGGTTTAAGTTTTGTTTAAAATACTGTTCGGTGGAAAAGAGTCATTCTTCTAGCTGTCTTGGAATTTGAATGTCAGTAAGCTGATAACAAGGTACCAAGGTGACAGGATGCTATAACACATACAATCCATGTCCATTTATGCACAGAAAAGATTAGCTCTTAACTTCATGGCAAGAACTGAAATGTTATGCACCAATTTCTGGGTTCTAAATGTATCTTTTCCCCTGTGGGAAATAACATTTTTGCAAGAATTTTGGAGCTGGGTCAACCAGTGACCTGAAATTACATTAAAGTCCAGGGTCCTTATGTTCCTTAAGGAGGTATTTACAGCAAACCAAATAAAATACAGAAGCCAGAGAAACTTCAAGCAATAATATAGCCATGCTATAATTACTGCCATTTAAGAAAAATAAAGTTTATATGACTAGAATCAGAGAGTACACCAACTGTTTACACTCCTGATGGAAATGTTCCAACTCAAATCTGCCTCGTGATTAAAAGGGCTATCCCTGAGAAACATAGATTTTGCTTCAGTCCTGCCTCTGCCACTCACTGGGTGGTGACCTTGGGTATGTTACAGAAGTCTCAGTTTTCACAATTGCACCTCATAGAATTATAACGTGGTTTAAATGTGATAATGCATTTAGAAGTTCTTGTTAACACTTGTTGGCACACAGAAAGCACTCAGAAAATATTGGCTGCCCGGTTTTACTCATTCAACCAAACAATTGTGAACAGTCTGCAATTATCACGGACTAAGCTATGGGAACAAACAAACAAAAGATGACAGTAGAGTGAAAACATTGTTTTTAATTTTTTTTTTTTTTTTTTTTTTTTTTTTTTTTTGAGACGGAGTCTCGCTCTGTTGCCCAGGCTGGAGTGCAGTGGTGCGATCTCGGCTCACTGCAAGCTTCGCCTCCTGGGTTCACACCATTCTCCTGCCTCAGCCTCCAGAGTAGCTGGGACTACAGGCGCCCGCCACCATGCCCGGCTAATTTCTTTTTGTGTTTTCAGTAGAGACAGGGTTTCACCGTGTTAGCCAGGATGGTCTCGATCTCCTGACCTTGTGATCCACCCGCCTCCGCTTCCCAAAGTGTTGGGATTACAGGCGTGAGCCAACGCACCTGGCTAAGTTTTTTTCTTTAAATTTTTGTGTTCCCGGGTATTTTTCCACAGGCCCTCCTTCCATTAATGGTTTGTAAGGTCTTCTAAAACTGAATGTTGTATCTGTAGTTTCTTTTGAATGGCTTGTAGAGCACAATGATTACTAGGTGGTTGGCTAATTTTTCTCTGCCACAGGCCAGTTGTGACATTTATGAGGCATATGCTCAACCAAAAGCAAAGAGGGGGGCTCAGTAACACTTTCTTGCACATGAATTCTACTCCTGCTGAAATCACATCATGGACATCTGAAGAGATTAATAGGATTAGGTCACCCTTCTGAAAGTCTGACCTCTAAAAAGTAACCTGTCTACCCACTGAGATGCCTTCACCGTGGCAGAGACTTGCCTTTCAAACCTGCTCTAGCCATCAGGACTCAAGATCTCATCAGCACTTTATTTCTGGCCTGTCCCCACTTAGGAACTTTGTTCTGTGACTATAAACACAGGGCAACAGTGTCTTAGATTGCTTTAAATCTGTTTGTGTGCGTGCATGTGTGCACTTGGGTATGTGTGTGTTGAAACTTACATCCAGAAACAGTCCATCTGCAAACAACGGAAAGGAGCCTTTAAAAGTCATAGGTAGAGAATTAATTAAAATGTGCCATATACATTTACAAAATCTCAGCTACAATTAGTAGTCTACTGTGGTAAACCAATGTCATAATCATATTGTCTTCTGAACTTGATATTTTAATATTCACTGTATGATTCAACTTGTTGGTTTGCCCAAATAAAAGCTCTAAAATCTTTACTGTCTTTGGCTTATGACTTTGTTCTCAAAAGTATTTTGAAACAAATTTTATTAAATTTTGAGTTGTGAATCAATTTTCTTTTTTAAATCTGGTTAAAATTTATTATAATTTTAATTTTCATACCATTGATAAAATTCAGCATTTGTCTCATGAAAATGACTTTACCTTGCTAAAGTCAACAGCAGGTTATGACCTAAGGTGACTTAAGTATCAGATTTGTTTATAAAACAGTTCATCTTAAGTTCTTTTTGAAACAGGGCAAGGAAATTCTGCTTTCTTGGGTTAGAAGGGCAGCTCTGTGTTATCACTAACTAATGATGAGAACCTGAACAGGTCACAATTTCTCTGGATCTTAGTTTTCTCATTCATAAAATAAGAGAATCAGACTAAATGAGTAGTAAGTCCCATTCTAGTTTTTAAGTTCTATGATTCATTTTTTTTTTTTTTTTTTTTTTTTTTTTGAGACGGAGTCTCGCTGTGTCGCCAGGCTGGAGTGCTGTGGTGTGATCTCAGCTCACTGCAACCTCTGACTCCCTGGTTGGTTCAAATGATTCTCCTGCCTTAGCCTCCTGAGTAGCTGGGATTACAGGCACGTGCCACCACGCCCAGCTAAATTTTGTATTTTTAGTAGAGATGGGGTTTCACCATGTTGGCCAGGATGGTCTGGATCTCCTGCTCTCATGATCCGCCTGTGTCTGCCTCCCAAAGTGCTGGGATTACAGGCATGAGCCACTGCACCTAGAATGGCCAAGTTCTATGATTCTTTGTTTCAACTAATAATATTTGAATTTTCTGAGGAATAGAAAACAAACCACATTTTTACTTAAAAATTCATATAAACATATTTACATCTCAAGAAACTTAACTGTGAATGAATATTTGAGTTTAGGTTGAGAAAAATTTTTACAAATACTTCTCACTGTGAGCTAAGTTCAAATAACTGCCTGAGAAACTTTTTAATTTTTGAGAAATTGATTAGAAGAAATAATTCAGTAGGAAGAGGCAGCATGACAATGAAGATTTTAAAATCAGAAAGATCTAGATTCACATTCTGGGTTCATGGTATCATCTTGGGTAAATTATATAATCTCCTGGGCCTTAGCTTCTTCATCTGTAAAGTGGGAATAAAATGTATCTTCTATGGCCTGTCAAAGATTTCATGGTAACCTTCAAAGGTGCTGACTCACGGTAAGTATGCAGATGTTATCCACTTGATTTTCTTTTCTTATCTAGAAGTTTTGCACTAAGAGCAAGAAGTCCTGGTTTTTGTAAAAGCAAGAGTGAAATCAATAGGCTGTGAACTCTTTGAGCCTAGGAAGGCAATATTTCACAGTAGTTATCAGCATGCACTTTAGGGTCTTACACACTTACACGCAAATTCAAACTCTGTCACTTATTACCTTTGGGGCCATAGGCAATTTATTTAAGTTCCCTCAGATGCAGTTTTTCATCCATAAATTAGTCATTGTAAGATTTAGAAGGGAGAATGTAGCCCAGTATCGATCACATGTTAAGAATATGCTTATGTTCTTCAAACTTGGAATGAAGACTGGACGTCCATGAATATTTCTGAGAAATATACCTGAGAAATGATTATTCCCAGGTTGATGAACTAAGTCTCACCAAGTTATTAGGAACTAAGGAATTATCTTCTGGGAGCAAGGCAGGTCCTGGAATCCCACAGCTTCCTACGACAGGCATGTCATCTCAAAGACATCTTTCTTGACATGAAGACAATGCCGTGTAAACTACTTATGTTCCTTTTTTATGAAACCAGCTAGCGATTCCTCATGATTTTTCTGTTCAGTTAAAAAACTGCTCCTCAGTGCTTTTCATGGGTGTGCATTGTTTGTCTTCAGTCAAAGATTTTGAAAGGCGGGGAGGGAGGAGGATCTGGCTAAAAACTTTGGGAAATCTGAAATAAAGGTTATATTAGTCCCATTGGGTATTCTTGAACTGGTTGCACAAAATAGACTTTAAAAGTGTTTATTTACATAAACATAAAAATACTGGCACTTCATTAGATTAAAACAGCAGGAGCCATAATAAATTGACATCAGAATACTCATACTTTTCTGGGTAGCTAATCCCTAGAATAAAAAATACCAGGATTTCTATTACCAGAAAGTTTAAAATAAAATTTTATCATTTTAGACTGTTATTTAAAAAACAACAATAATGTGTGGGCTCCCTCTGCTGGATCTTCAGACTGTAAATACCAGAAAGGGGTTTAGTACATTATAGTTACCTAATTGATTGTATAACTCATAGTGATGAAATTAACACACAGAAGTGGATGATTGATTTCAAATCTACATTTTAAAAGTTGCCAAATAAAGAAGCTGAAATCAGTTGGAGCTATACTTTTCTTCAGTTTTAAAAACCAGAGACTTTGTTTTGTTTAAAGTAGAAGATAGTAAATTATTTGTTTATTTGTTTTATTTTTGTAAAAGGAGGCACTGACTCTCTTCAGAGAGGGGTCACTTGTGGTCCATGGCGCCTGTTGCCAGGGTAACTATGTCCTCTGTCTGTACATGTCAAGGCCAGTGGCTTCTTTTGGAGACAATCAGACTATCAGATGGAAGGAAACGGAGAAAATGCAAACTATGATGTTCATGTTGCTTCAGAAAAACTAAATATGATTATCCTGCAATGCAACTCAGAGAAATTTTCATCTTAACAATGAATTTATTTTATTATTATTATCTCCCTAAAATAATTATGTTCTGGTGAGTATGTAAGCACTTCATGCCCTTGCATCGTGGGCTTTCTCTATTTATTGAACTTGGAAGGAGATGTGCAGACAAAATGTTCTTTAATAAAATTAGAAATTTTCTCTTCCTAGAGTCATAAAATATTTATCCGAAACTGTATAAAAATATAACCCCTTTTAGCTTATGTAGCATTTCTGAATAATGTTCTCTTTTTAAAAAATGCCTAATGATGCCGAATTTAGATTCTATGTTTAAAATGTGTTTGCTGAAGGAAAGCTGTAATTAGTATAAGGAATACTGAGTTCCATTTTGAGAACAGCAAGGTAATGGTTGGCTTTGTTTATGTAAGGAACAGAAATAGAACTTGTTGCAGAAGATTGAAATTTCATCCATTCTTTAGTTGAGTGTAGATTTTTACAGAAAGCTGTATAAAATTAAATGTATGAGTGCTCATCAATTCATGAAAAACCACAATTTAATTGAGTTTTATGGACATCATGGTTTTATTTATTTTATTGTAAAATTTCCAAGCCCATTTAAAAAACTTTATAGGTATTGATAGTGATCCCTATATTAAACATAGTAACAAATACATCAATATATCTAAATTTAACCTCTCATAATATATCTAGAAAGGTAACCAAAACAATTTTTAAAGTAAAAATTCTCACCAAGTTATTAGCTTCTCCCATCAGTTATTAGCTTCAGGAACTAGTGATAGGTCCTTATTTTGCTTTAAAAAGTCACAAACATATTTCCTCAAAGCTTTCATTTTCAATTTTATTTTTTATGATACATTATGTTTCTGAACATATAAAGAGCTCTCATCAAAAAGGAATGCATAGCTATTACTTCCTCTCATGTAAGTTTCCCCTTGTACCTATCTTCCAAGGAAGCTGAAGAAACTAAGAAGAAAATGTAGTAGGGGAAGATAGAAATGCACAATGAGTTGTAAACAGAGTGTCTTGTAAATAGAGAGATTATATGCTCCAGTTTCCCAAGGACAAGCTTGGTTTGTGCCTATTTTCCTGGCATAATTATTAACAGTGCCCCATTTCACTGTAAAAAATATCTGCTTCGAGTAATAAATTACATGACCATCCTATTTACAGTCTAAGTACTTCTGCCTACATTGCCATTTGTTCTCCAGATCATCATTTCCAAACGTGAATCTACCTCAATTCTAATCCCTCCAAATATTAGTGTAAATGGAGTGATGTGGTAAACTAAATTTGAGAAATGCTGCATGTTATATGTAGTAGTCTTCTTGGAGATCCTAACACATATTTACATTTTTAAGGTTGCTTGACTTTGCTTACTCCAAAAATTCCAAATTTGGGGGGTAACAGCTCCCCATATTTTTAACATATTTTTAAATATAGCATAACATAAAAAATCTATCTGATAGGCTCTCAGTTCCAATTAGCATAGGATTCCTACCCCCTTTCTGTACTTATTTCACTATATTCCACTTGGATACCTAAAATTGTGTGGAGACAACAGTATCCAGGAGAATGGCAACTTGTAAGAATTTTGCTAAAGAAAATCAAGGATGCTCCAATTAAAATAAACAGTGTTGACTGGGTGCGGTGGCTCACACCTGTAATCCCAAGAGTTTGGGAGGCCAAGGCAGGCAGATCACCTGAGGTCAGGAGTTGAAGACCAGCCTAGCCAACATGGTGAAACCCCGTCTCTACTAAAAATACAAAAATTAGCCAGGCGTGGTGACGCGTGCCTATAATCCTAGCTACTCGGGAGGCTGAGGCAGGAGAATTACTTGAACAAGGGAGGCGGAGGTTGCAGTGAGCTGAGATCGCCCCACTGCACTCCAGCCTGGGGGACAAGAGCGAGACATCGTCTCAAAAAA
>NW_016808026.1:4373666-4384795 GCF_001698545.2 Rhinopithecus bieti
AAAAAAAAAAAAAAAAAAAAAGTTAAATAAAAAAGTGTTTATAAAGCTCACGTGTAAATCATTTATTCAGTAATTAGATCTTGATTTTCCTCTCATTTCCAGAATTCCACTCTTCTTTATTGAGTGTCTATTATGTTAAAAACACTTGCTATGACCTATTTTAGGATGCGTAAGATAAGTTGCTGTATCCAGGGACTTGCAGTGGGTAAGTGGCTCCCTCCCCTCCACTCTTAATCTTATTTTCTCTGTTCTACTTTTTCCCTCACAGCACTTATTGGCTCCTACCATGCTATATAATTTTCTGATTAATTATATTTACTTTTTATTTTCTGCCTTCCCAATTAAGATGTAAATCTCTCAAGCAAATGTATCTTCTGCTTTGTTTGGTAATTTATCTCAAGCACCCAAAAAGCAGTTCACACATAGTATATGCTTAATCAAATTTTCTTGAATGAATGAATAAATAAATGAACAAATGAACTCACTAAGGGCAGATTAGTCATGGAGACTAGCTCAGAGTAGGTGAGTATTTTGAGAAATGAAGAAATGAAGGCATAGATGCATGAAAGTAAAAGGATGTATCTGGATCTCAGAACAGGAAATAAGACTTGGAAGTTAAGTTAGGAGCAAGTCATAGAGAACTTTGAATGTCATGATAATGACCTAGTTACTTTTTTATACCATTACTATGAGCCACGCACTGTGTAAGGAATAATAGCATCTTCCTTACAACCAACTTACCAAAAGACAAACATTATGTATCCTCTGTTTTAGATGACAAAAATAAATCTTATGAAGGTGAAATAATTTGTTCCACATCATATGGAAGTTAGCAATAAAACTATGTCTTAGTTTGGGCTGCTGGAACAAAGTACTATAGACTAGGGGCTTATAAACAACTGAAAATCATTTCTCATAATTCTGGAGGCTGGAAGTCTGAGAATCAGAGTGCCAGCATGCTCAGGTTCTTGTGCAGGCCCTCTTTTACATTTGCAAACTGCTGACTTCTTGTTATATCCTTATATGGAGGGAAGAGGGTGAGAGAGTCTTTAGGGTCCCTTTTAGAAGGGCACTAATTCCATTCATGAGGGCTCTGCACTTATGACCTAATCACCTCCCTAGGCCCTACCTCCTAGTAGCATCACATTGAAGAATAGAATTTCAAAGTATAAATTTGAGGGAGACCCAAACATTCAGACCATAATAAGTTAGGATTCAAACTTAGTCCCCTGTGACTTACTATTTATGTCCATCATATTGCCTTTCTATAAGAAGTAGACATCCACAAATGTATGTGAGCAATGGAGTAAACTCTTTGCCTATATCTTCACAGATTATCACCACCACTCTGACAGATTGTACAAGTAAGAGGTTGGATGTAAGATCATGGTAGGAGTTGCAGTTTCAGCTCCAGAACTCAGAACTGAAGTCAGGGATATAGATTCCAGAGAAATGCTGTTCAAGACAGTAGTTAGTAGCCTCATGAGACTGTTCAGCACTTGAACTGAATCTTGTCCAAATCAAGATGGGCTCTAAGTATAAAGTACACACTGGATTTTGAAGACATTATATTTTAAAAAGGTTGTCAAATATTTTATATGTATTGTTTTAGTTAATTACATGTTACAATGATAGTACTGTGGGTATGTTGAGTTAAAGAAAGTATACTAAAGTTAATATCATCTGTTTCTTTTACTTTTTGTAAGGTGGTTAATAGGAAATTTAAAACTACATATGTGGCTTGCATTGTATCTTTGTTGGGCAGTGCTATTCCAGTTATTCTCATTAAGAAACTCTTTAACGTCTCAGATGCATCACAGAACTGTCAGCTTAGAGTAAGATAGCCATGTAAAAGGATGCTGAGAGAAGTCTACATGTAGAGGCTGGGTAACATGGTGACAGAAAGAGATTGGGGAGAAATCTGAGATGACAGTGTCAAGGAATAAACTTGACTGCATGTGGCAGAGAGCCAGGGACAATGAGGACAGAGAAGAGGTTGATGGATTTACTATTAATAAGTAGGAGGCTATTTGCTATTAAGACTTGTCAGAGTAGTTGTGATGGAAGCTAGTTGGGAAAAGTAGGTAGGGACAAGGTTCTACATACAATCATTTTTAAGAAAATGCAAGATATGAAGGTGTTTGTAAGTTTATGAAAGAAACTAGTGGAGGGAGAGAGATTCAAGATACAATAGAAAAAAGAGATTATTGATATAGGAAGGTCTCATCACCAGTTCTTGGAAATTAACTCACCTGGGAAAGGATTCACGATACCTTTTCTCTGAGGCCACAGGGAAGAAAAATAATTCCAAGGATTTTACTTAATTTTGTTTCTTATCATCTCTAAGATGGAAGAAATATAGTGATAGTCTGAGAGTCAAAAGGTTGAGGCCTGTTGTGAGAGCCTGAAAGGTGTGAGAAAGGCTTGGAAAAGGCATAGTATCTTTTCACTATGGAAAAATAAAAGACTGGGGAGTGAGCAGTGAAGAGCCAGTGGGGTTTGGATAGCATAAATATTCAGAAGCATATGCTGACAAAGTGATATTGCTTTCTCCAGCAGAGTTCAGCTTTCTGAGGCTTACCAAAGATTAGAAATGGACAAAGTAGTGTGATCGAAAGGTAAGGAGTCTTTTGGTTGCTTGTGCAAATATAAATAAAATTGTAGGACTTTGCTGTGGACTGAATGTTTGTATCCCCCCCAAATTCAAATGTTGAAGCCTTAACTGTCAATGTGGTTACATTTGGAGATGGGGCCTCTGAGAAAGTAATTAAGGTTAAATGAGTTCATAAGGATAGGACCCTCATCCAATAGAATTAGTGTCCTTATAAGAAGAGACAAAAGAGTGTATGCTCTCTTTCTCTCCTCTCTCTCTCTTTTTCTCTTCCTCTCTCTCTCTCTGTCTCTCTCTCTCTGTCTCTCTCTCTGTCTCTCTCTCTCTCTCTCTCTCTCTCTCTCTCTCTCTCTCTCTCACTTTCTCCCTCTCCATGCATGTACTGAGGAAAGGCCATGTGAGCACACAGGAAGAAGGCAGCCATCTGTAACCAAAGGGGAGAGCCCGCACTAAACATCAACTTTACTGGCACCTTGATCTTGAACTTTGTGTCTTCAAAACTGTGAGAAAATGAAGGTCTGTTGTTTAAGACACAGGATCTATGGTATTTTATATGACAGCCTGAACAGACTAATAAAAACATGATGCTGAGATCAGATAAAAAGCTTTCAAAGCCAGGAGGGGAGATTTTGGAGGATAGAAGGGAGGCAGCAGCCATTGTGTAACATACACACTTTGCTGGTGTGCTGATTCCCCTCAATAGATGAAGCAGCAGCTGGCTTGGGCATGTGTGTTTAGCTCTGTGAGAAAGGGGCTCAGCTTCTGCAGAGTTCCTGCATTACCAATCACAGGCAACAAGAGCAAACATGGTTTTCAGTCTAGTCTTACTGGGTTCCTGCCTGCTGGCGATATTCCTTCCATGACTGCCTACACTGTAGACTTCAAGCCAGCATCAGACACAAAGACAGTCTTACAGGGACTGCCTAACCAGCCCCCACAATTGTATAAGCCAGTTCCCTTTAATTAACCCTTTAATACATATGGCATATAGGCTTATATTATATTATATACCTCCTACTGTGTGTGTTTCTCTGTTTGAACCCTGATTGATGCATAATTAAAAGCCTGGGGAAAGGAAGCAAACACTAGAGTTCAGGAAGAATAAATTTCATTTACTCATTCACTTAAGTATTTATGTTAGGTGCCAAAATCATACGTCATAGAAAATATGGGTCTTGACAAATTTTCATTAAAATAAACAAGTGGTATAAAACTGTCAGCGTGGAGTAGAGGTGGGGCTCGAGGCAGGAATTGCCATTTGCCTAGCTTGGATTTCAAAGGGATGCTGACTTGAGACTGTGTTCTATTGTCTAGCAGGTACACTAGAGAACAAGAAGAAAAACAATCTCTCCTTTGGGCCCCATGATATTGAACAAGCAAAATAAGAGACTGATACTTGGAAGAGATTTGCAGGAAACAATGACAGCTCTTGGGTCTTAAAACTGTAATTCCACTTCAAACATCACCTATTCATTATTCATTACTCCAAATTAGCCCATTATTTTATATTTCATGAACAATAATTTTCAAAGCTCCTCAAGCAAAATCTCTGCAGAATTTTCTAGTCTCCTTTTTCCATTTCTTACAGCACCCAGCTGCCATCTGCCACTGCCTCTCTAATTGGCCATCAAATTGTTGCTTCTGCTTCAAGAATGACTCTTGAATGAACATTCCTCTTTGTAACTCTGCTGCTGCAACCATAAAGAAGACCATCATTATCTTCCACTTGGGCATTTTCATGAATCTTCTAATGGATCTTTCTNCTCTTTTCTCTCTCTCTCTCTCTCTCTCTGTCTCTCTCTCTCTCTCTCTGTCTCTCTCTCTCTCTCTCTCTCTCTCTCTCTCTCTCTCTCTCTTTCTCCCTCTCCATGCATGTACTGAGGAAAGGCCATGTGAGCACACAGGAAGAAGGCAGCCATCTGTAACCAAAGGGGAGAGCCCGCACTAAACATCAACTTTACTGGCACCTTGATCTTGAACTTTGTGTCTTCAAAACTGTGAGAAAATGAAGGTCTGTTGTTTAAGACACAGGATCTATGGTATTTTATATGACAGCCTGAACAGACTAATAAAACATGATGCTGAGATCAGATAAAAGCTTTCAAAGCCAGGAGGGGAGATTTTGGAGGATAGAAGGGAGGCAGCAGCCATTGTGTAACATACACACTTTGCTGGTGTGCTGATTCCCCTCAATAGATGAAGCAGCAGCTGGCTTGGGCATGTGTGTTTAGCTCTGTGAGAAAGGGGCTCAGCTTCTGCAGAGTTCCTGCATTACCAATCACAGGCAACAAGAGCAAACATGGTTTTCAGTCTAGTCTTACTGGGTTCCTGCCTGCTGGCGATATTCCTTCCATGACTGCCTACACTGTAGACTTCAAGCCAGCATCAGACACAAAGACAGTCTTACAGGGACTGCCTAACCAGCCCCACAATTGTATAAGCCAGTTCCCTTTAATTAACCCTTTAATACATATGGCATATAGGCTTATATTATATTATATACCTCCTACTGTGTGTGTTTCTCTGTTTGAACCCTGATTGATGCATAATTAAAAGCCTGGGGAAAGGAAGCAAACACTAGAGTTCAGGAAGAATAAATTTCATTTACTCATTCACTTAAGTATTTATGTTAGGTGCCAAAATCATACGTCATAGAAAATATGGGTCTTGACAAATTTTCATTAAAATAAACAAGTGGTATAAAACTGTCAGCGTGGAGTAGAGGTGGGGCTCGAGGCAGGAATTGCCATTTGCCTAGCTTGGATTTCAAAGGGATGCTGACTTGAGACTGTGTTCTATTGTCTAGCAGGTACACTAGAGAACAAGAAGAAAACAATCTCTCCTTTGGGCCCCATGATATTGAACAAGCAAAATAAGAGACTGATACTTGGAAGAGATTTGCAGGAAACAATGACAGCTCTTGGGTCTTAAAACTGTAATTCCACTTCAAACATCACCTATTCATTATTCATTACTCCAAATTAGCCCATTATTTTATATTTCATGAACAATAATTTTCAAAGCTCCTCAAGCAAAATCTCTGCAGAATTTTCTAGTCTCCTTTTCCATTTCTTACAGCACCCAGCTGCCATCTGCCACTGCCTCTCTAATTGGCCATCAAATTGTTGCTTCTGCTTCAAGAATGACTCTTGAATGAACATTCCTCTTTGTAACTCTGCTGCTGCAACCATAAAGAAGACCATCATTATCTTCCACTTGGGCATTTTCATGAATCTTCTAATGGATCTTTCTCCCCATAGAATTTTTACAAATCAAATGGGATCGAGTCACACTCCTGCATATATGTTGCCAAATCCCTTCTAGAAACATTGCAAACTCCTTAATATGGTACTTTTTCTTTCTTTTTTTTTTTTTTTTTTTTTTTTTTTATATTTTTGAGACGGATCTCGCTCTGTCGCCCAGGCTGGAGTGCAGTGGCCGGATCTCAGCTCACTGCAAGCTCCGCCTCCCGGGTTTACGCCATTCTCCTGCCTCAGCCTCCCGAGTAGCTGGGACTACAGGCGCCCGCCACCTCGCCCGGCTAGTTTTTTTTTTTTTGTATTTTTTAGTAGAGACGGGTTTTCACCGTGTTAGCCAGGATGGTCTCGATCTCCTGACCTTGTGATCCGCCCGTCTCGGCCTCCCAAAGTGCTGGGATTACAGGCTTGAGCCACCGCGCCCGGCCGGTACCTTTTCAATCAAGATTCTGACAAACATTTTCTACTTCTCCTGTCACTTTTCATCATCTATCTTCACTGAACTTCTCCTGGTCATTCCTAAATGACCCTATCCCTTCCCGAACTTTGTGGCTTTGCATGTGCTGTTCCTAAGCAGAGGCTTAGAATGCCCTCTACGTCCTTTTACTTGTGATAAATGCCTACCAATTCCTTGAGAGGTTCACGTTCTCCATAAGGCAGACCCTCTCTTTGGTGTCCTAGAGCACTGAATGTTAGTGTTGCTTTTAAAACAACTTCCACATTGAATAATAATTATCAATTTACAAGATGGCTTTCATTTTAGGACTGTCATCTCCTTGAGGCTATGACAACAACTTATTGGTGGTATTCTGGCTGTCACATAGGAATGGCTTAAGAACAATTTATTTAATGAATGAATTAATAAATATCATCAAGAAGTAGACTTCAGATGGAAATTTACAATATTATAATTATTATTTGGGCCCCCAAATTAGCCCATAGAAATCGATTTCATCTATAATGCAGAATACAGCTAGAATATAGTAGTATAAATATATTTGTCAAACATTGCATTGTAGAACTTTGCAAAAAGAGTATTTCAGCCATTTAATGAGAGAAACCTACATCGTGGGCTGACTCAGGAAGCCAAACAAAATTTATCTTATTAGAATTTATTTTAATACTCTTATTAGAAATTTTAAACAATATTTTAAAAATTCACTTCCTATAATTTGACTCAGTTGATGTAGACTTCAGCAGATTTGTGATGGGTTTATATCAAATTTCTTTTCCTCAATTTCCCTTTTCTTCCCCACCTTCCTACCATACGCTTACCTCAACCAAATAACCTTATAACTTTTCTTGAACAAAGAAGAGCCAACTCTTCATGGACAGCACTGAGTCTGAGTTTAGTTCTGAAATAGACTTTGGTACTATGGGATATGTACCAGGAATAATAATGATTTGTCTTTAATGTACCATCAAGGTGATTGCTTTAGCTAGAGACTAAGGACAGAGGACCACTGAGAATATATATTTCAATGTTATACTTTCAGAAAGAATTTACTTTACAGAGAAACAGATCTGTATAGTAGAAAGAACACTCTAGTAAAAATTAGGATTGTTTGAGTTAGGATAATAAGATTATTAAAAAGCCAACACTGGGAGGGAGGTAATGGGGATAGAGAAAAGAGAGAAATACTTTGTATGAAAAGGTGACAGAATTTTGTAACACTCTTGGTGGAGAGTGAGGGTGGAAAAGAATAAAAAGAGCTCCTTAAATATTTCACAGTCTGTGTTATAATAAGGCTGATATAATTACTGAATGGGGATGAGGCAGCAGAAGGAAAAGTCAACTTTCTGAAAATGCCAAAAACGGCTTTATAAATTGTTTGAGGTAGTGGTGACATCTATGATAAAGATGTATTATATATACCAGAGACACAGGGCAAGTGGTTAGATGAGAAGGTGGAAAAAGTGAAAGATTTGAGATATACATGGAGAGTGGGATGGAGCCCTTAGGTCAAAAACACCTTCGGCATTGGAAAAGCAGAGACCAATTTGGAAGCTAAAACAAGAAATGAAGGAAAAAGAAAATGTAATCCTCATGGAGGTAGGAGGGGAATTGGGATTATATAGTTAGATAAAAATATTTATTCATCCTTTTGTGCCCCAGTATCTGTTTTCTGACAAAACAGACATGATTTTGAGGAGATGTCTCATTGTTCATTTCACGGGGAAAAGTGGTTATTTCGGCTCACCAGAGGACACAGAACACAAATGTAGCTCCAATAAGAGAGGTGATGATAGATTTGAACATGGATTCCCACATGTTAGGGGTAAATCTCCTTTTGAGTCCAAAGTATGGTGTCTGGTTACTGGAGAAGATTTACTGGCCGCCGAGTAAACCCTGGAAAGGTTACTATCTTACCAACTAATAGCGAAGAAAGCAAGGACTGTATTCCCGTTAGACACGCTGGCTTTTAAAACCAAAAAGTAATCCCCAAGTTCCTCAAACTAAGCCAGACATTTATTATGTGACTGTTAGCAAAAGAGAATAGACTTAGCTAATTAAGCTCAAATCATTTTACTTGTGAAATAACTTCATTGTAATAGTAATGAATATAAAACTTCAAATTATAATGAAGAGTTTTATTGGAAAGGGGACTCTTGAGAATAGCATGCTTTAATTAGACCAGAAAAAAACATAAAACTGTATATATGTTTTATTTTAACATTTTTCAGGGAAAAAAATGTAGTTAGCAATTGATGTCCCAGATTGTATCAGTGAAACAAATTTTGACTTCAGTGTCCCAAGAGTCTCTAAACCTCTGGCTCATTCTCTGTCCCTCCACCCTGCTGGACTGATCCATCTCGGTAAAGCACCTCTACTCATGAAAATATGTCATTTCACCAAGATGGTTCCTATAATTAATGAAGAAAATTATTTTATCTTATTTTAATACTTGCCCCAAAATGCCATGTCTTTTAAAAGTGTTTGTAATTCAATGCCTATGAAATCAATTTAAAGTATGAGATTGTCTATTAAAACTAATGCTTAGATTGAATTGGGAAATTGTTACAGTCTCAATGTTACATTTGCTTAGTCAAAGTATAGATTCCTCATCCACTGTTACAAATAACATATTTTGACTCAGGATAATAATTAAAGATAGAATTTCAAAAATTTCTGTGAGATCATGACTAATTTAATCTTTATAATGTTTTAATGGTCAGATAAATCTGGCCATTATAAGAAACTGTTACTAACCCTCAATTAAACAGTATGGCCAAAATGGGTGTCCCTTTACCACTCTTTTAGCACACTGTGATACTCCACAACACTTCATGAATATAGACACTGACAGGGCTTCAAGTCAGTCCTTTAAAAATCTGTATGTTACTGGAGTTATGATGTCCCTGTAATGTTTAGGAAGGCTTCTTGCCTATAGTAGCAAGTATTCACAAAATGTTTGGTGAAAGCATCAATTAATTAGGGAATTTATATTTACTTAGATGTATCTTTGGTGTCAAGCACTGTAACTGCGCATTCTACACAGTTAGTAAAGATTGAAGATGGGGCTAATAAATAAATAGGCATTGATAACCCTAAAGAACATAAACTGTGTCATTCAAGTTTGGCCTTAACTATGACCATATCATTTCTGATATGATAGCTTTTGGAGTTTTCCTGTCTACTATTCCCTTCAACACTTTATTGTTAGATATAATAATCAATGAAATACACATGAGAGCCAGTGATTCTTGAGTTGTGCCAAAACTAGACTGTTCTACAAATTTAAATATTTGAAAAAGAGAATACATATTTTCACGAGAGTGAAAGCTTAAAATTTTAAACATTTAGAAACATGAACATCAAAGCAAAAGTTTTGAGAAGCTGCTCTTCATTAGGAAACACACCATGATCATAAAATAGCTGTTTTGTTAAAGCTCTGATGATGGTTTTTGTTTGTTTGTTTGTTTTAACAGAAAATATTCAGTCCTAGTAGACCATTTATAGTATTCTCCACAAATGGCTCTCTTTACAGACAATTGAATTATTCATTCTAAGAAAAATTGTAGGCAGACTCTCAATGCAATACTCTTAGGCCAACATTTGTGCATATATATATAATCTTAGTTTGGGATTTATAAACTATTAAGGGAAATCACTTAATTACATCTAAAACATCAAGTTAATTATTTTTACCTTTTCGATCTTCAGGTAGTCTTGAATTTTCTTTTCGAAAAGGAGTTATTAATATGAAAGGAAGGCAGACATTTGCATAATTAAACATGTTTTTACAAAGATAATTTAATTGTATTTGTCCATATGCCAAAAATGTCATTCATAATTTATGTAAATTTATTTCACAGCAAAGGTGTAATTCAATTTGATGAGCTATGGTTAAGAATGAATTATAATTATCAAGTCTTTATAATAGACATAATATAATGCCGGTTGTGATGTTATAATGTAACACACACAAAAACTGTGTCAAAATTACATTAAATTTCAAATGGCACCCTGGTATTTAAGGAATTTAAGTAGTATGCATGTTTGAGGGGGTAAAAATTCATACTGACTAAAAAAAGGACATAACAGATTCTCAAGTCTAAGCTCTCAAATATAAAATGTTTCAGAGAAAGTTGACAAGATATCTATAATCCAAAGGGCGACAAAAATTGGGACTTCATCCTCATTTTTTCATAACTAAGTAAATTTCAGAAAACATTTATAACAGATTTATAATATTTTGGTGGGACTCAAAAGCCATCAAAACTGAATTAAATTTTAAATACAAGCAAGCTAAGCCATGAATTAGAGAATCATAGTTTTTTTCATTTAAGGTGTTCACATGAAGATAGTTTAAAATCCTATTATTCTTGGAGAAGTCTTTTATCAAAACAAGCTGGATATTACTATATCTCATTCTCACAATCATGTTGAAATAGGATTTATCATGAAATTAAATTCAGTCTGCTAATTGTATAGCATTAAAATACTCCTACCATAAATTTTTTAAATGGATGAGAAAAAATTAATGATTTTGGATTTTTAAAAACATTTATACTAAGACTACCTTGAGCCTTGCTTAATGTAAAGTGACCATGATATATATTCATGATCTTCAGTATAAAGCCACGAAAGCTAATAGTCAGATTTGCAGTAAATTGGTTTTGGTTTTTCCATGCACAACCTAGTAGAAAAAAGTCACATTTGGAAAGAAAGAGAAAGAAAGGGAAGGAAGGAAAGGAGGGAAGGAGGAAGTAAGGGAGGGAAGAAAGGAGAGGAGAAGAAAGGAGAGAGCAGGGGAGGG